>NW_024070206.1:19879297-20061437 GCF_014754425.2 Oryx dammah
CCTTTGAATTTGAGGTCTGTGGGCGGGTCGAGGACCAGGATCTGCTCGTGCTTCGCCATGGTCCCGGAGGCGGACGCCATCGGAGACAGCGCAGAGCGGGGGCGCGCCCGCGGCGGGTCTCTGGCTGCGGGCGGGGGGCGGCGGCGGCGGCGGCGCGGCTCGGCCCGGCTCGACGCAGGGCCAGCGCTCGGCTCCCGAAGCCGACACCCGCCGCTCTGTCGGCGACTAGCTGGGCCGCTCGCCGGTCCGCACCTCCGGGTCTCACAACTGACTCAACCCCACACCAGCCACCGCGGCCACGCGCACTGCGATCTTCGGCGCCCCACGTGACGCCTCTGCGTGCCTACGTGCGCGCCCCGGCGGCCGCGATTTCTCGCGCCCGGCCCGCCCTCCACGCCGCCAGGCGCGACCGGCTGCTGCGCCTGCGCGTCCCTGGCCCGCCGCCCTCTGAGCCTAGCCCAGCTGTCAAGGGAGCGGGCGTGGACGGGGCTGAGCTCAGCTCCTTGGCACTGACGCGGCGCGCACCGCAGAGCGGGAGGGCGCAATCCTCGGTCACGTTTAGCTGCAGTTACGAGACTAGACTGGAAAACCCGCTGTGGTAGCCCATCGCCATCTCCCAAGCGGGAATACCAAATAGCTGAAGTAGGAGCGAACCGGATCGTGGACTACAACTCCCAGCATGCTCCGCGCGGGGCGGGGTCTCCAGCCGGACCGGTCCTCCTGCGGCGCTGCGTGGTGCTTGCTGGGAATTGTAGTAGCGGTTGAGCGCGGGCGGGAAGAAGGGTCGGTTGGAGGCTGGGGTGACGCGTGCCAACACTCATTTTGGTTCCCAAAGGATGTTTCATATGCCCTGAAAAAAGAAAAACAACTTTTGGAGACTGCCCCGAGGTTCCTCGGTTAGAAGTATAGAAGCTTCCCAGAGGAAAACATGCCAGGATCTGTTAGTATGCTCCCTCCCTAATTCTATCCATTCCTCCGTCGGTACAGCTGTGGTTCTCCAGTCCAAGCTCTCCGGCTTACCGAATTCTCTTCTGGGATGCAGAAGCCCTTGAAGAAACACACCTCCTCTGTCGAGGACGCGTCGTTGGGGACCTGATGAGGCAAGCGTTATCACACTGGAAATAAAAGTCAGAATCTACAGCGTTTGTTGCTCTGTCTCATCGTCAGTTTTGATTGATAACGATGAGTCCAAAGCAAAACAGTTGTCACGTTCACATGTTGGCAGAGAATTCCATCTGCAGCATTTAAGATAGCCTGTAGTAAACTGAGCTGAAGGAGAAAAAAATGCCAATAGCAGAGTTGCTAACCAGTCTTTAACGGATCGCCAGGGTAGTCGGGGACAGGAACATGAAACAAACGAGTGTGCTATAAATCAACCGTCATGTTGCTGCTGGAATTCAAATCCCTGGGAAGCACCGCGAAACAACGCTTAAATTGATGCTGCCGCGGTGGAGGAGGAGCCCAGTTGGTCTAGAAAACAAACCAGACAAATGGGACAGTGGCCTAGCCGTGGACACAGAGTCCACGTCCTCACTGCAGTCCAGGCATCGGAACCACTTGGGAACAGCTCTCCGGAGTAGCTAACCTAGCATGCGCACGAGGCTGTAGGCTGTGCCCAAGGAGAGCAAGTGTACCTTCAACAGGCTGCCAGAGCTTAATTTGTTTGAAATGCGTACGTCCTCAGTCCTGTCGACTTCCTGCGACCCCATGGACTGTAGCCCGCCAAGACACGCTGTCCAGGGGATTCTCCAGGCAAGAACACTGGAGTGGGTTGCCATTTTCTTCTCCAGGAGGGTCTTCTGGACCCAGGGATGGAAACCATGTCACCTGCCTTGGCAGGCAGATTCTTTGCCACGGCGCCAATTGTTGGAAAAGCATCTTCTAAATCTACCTATCCTTTGATTTTCTTCTATTCACAAAATTATTTTGAAACTTCATTAAAGGAAAACACAGAAAATCTGTTCAAGAGGCTTTAAGATTTAAAAACAAAATAGTTGAAGTTGACAATCTCCCCATGGTATGTGGTACCATATATGTTTAGTCGTGAACTGATGACCCTTAAGCTATCACAAAATCAAGTTCCTTTTCAGCTTGCTGCAGAACTCTAATCCATGGGTAAATTAGCCTGACTGACTGGCCCCTCCATGACTAGGTGAACACTTGTCTCCCAGCTAGCTGACTGGAAACCCCCGGTAGCAGACCCAGCAGGCTGAGGGCTTTGCCAGTTTCCCTGCTGTGGGACAGGTTGGCGTATTCACCACGAGTTCAGGAGGAAGCCGGAAATGGATATATTGCAGTTTCCACATCTGTATCATTCAGAAACCTCTTCCTATTTCAGTTATCGCCTCTGCAATCAACTGATTTTCTCTTTGCAGTATAGCTTCAAAAATGGAATAGAGTCTAAACACATAAGAATCTACATATCTGGTTTGATATGTAGAATACGTGAAACTTCTTTGGAAGAATTCTTCTATAACTATTTTAGAGTACCACACTGTGAATGACTCAGAGTCCCCTGAATCACCTACCCCTCATTCAACAGTGCACTGTTTAAGTGCTTTGTGCTTTGTTCTCGTTTTTTAGGGGTTTTTTTGCCACACGATGTGTGGGATCTTAGTTCCCTGACCAAAGATTGAAGCACACACCCTGCATTGGAATCACACAGTCTTAACCACTGGACCACCAGTGAAGTCTTGTTTGTGCTTTGGTGTTTTTTAATACCTTTCTTCTTACACTTCGAAGAACTTTACAAATATCACATGCTACTCAGAACAACCTCATAACAGCTGGCAAGTGTTACCTTTGTTGTTAAATATGGAAATGAAAACATAGGTGAGAGCATCTCATGTCAGTTAATAGACCTAAACTGGAGGGGAGGAATTGCCCAGTTTTCTCTTCTGTGCATTTTCACTCTTCCCAAAGCCACAATAAAATGACATTTGAAAGTGATTAAGGCAACAACTGTTTAAGTGTAACTGACTTATGTTGTTTCTACATTGACACATAGCTTCTCAAAGATGCCTTAAGAAAATAACCAAAAATATACTCAAGCATATTCTTTAACTCCCAAGTTTTCAGGTGTCCAAGAGGTACGAAGTCCTCGAATATTACTTCAACCCACTTGAATCATGAGTAATACTCACCTTTGTATAGATTATCTCTTAGGAGTTTGGCAAGAATTAAAAAAAAACACCACCAATTTCCAGTACAAATGATAACAAAGTACAATTGTCTTCTCCATCTTTAAATATATTAACCTTTACTATAGAGATGGTCTATAATTATGAATTTATGGACAATTCTCTGCTTAACATTTCAGTAAACATTTAAATGAGCATATCTTCAACAGATACTGAGGCAGTAAAGTGTATAGAGTACAGGCTGGGTTCAAGTACCGTTGTCTGCTGTGTGGTCATAGCAACTGACTTCACCTCTCTGTGCCTGTTCTACATTTGTAAGTTGGAAAGAATAACAAAAGCTCCATCCGAGGTTTGTCGTGAGAATCATATGAGTTAATACTTTATCAATGTTAAATTATTGCCTTGACCAGCACGTGGTGGGTATTCAGGGGTAAGCCAGTAGACATGGCCTCTGCCCTTCCATCTGAAGAGGAGAGACAAGCATGAAATAGCTCCTTTGCAGCTAGGATTCTGTTCTTGGCATCAGTTCAACCAGTCAGTTAGGCTCCTGGGATATTTGAAAGTGAGATGGAGGCCAGCTCTCTGCCCCTATCTGTTTTCTGGGAGGCAGTGGGGAGCCTTGACGTTTTCTGCAGCAGCGATCCAGTGCCCAGACTCTGGCAATCTGGTCTCCAGAGGCAGTAAGTAGTGCAGGATCAGCAGAGGCAGCAGCTCCTGCTTGAGTGCAGTCCTGCTCCCTGAGTCAGAGGTACGACCTGCAGCCTTATAGGCAGCAGCTACCCAAGAGAGCCTGCCCCTCCTCCATGTTGTGTCAGCACCTAATTGCACTACTTCCTGCCTATAATAGTAGAGGCTTCGGAGAGGGAGGTGTTGGGGAAGCCAGGAGTGGACCAAGAAAGGTGAGAGGCACAGAAATCTGCTGAGCGGTCTTACAAGGCAAAGACCAGGGACCATTCACCTAAGGGTGTAAAAGGAGGAGCTGGGCTAAAACGGGAATGGAACACAGTCACTGCGCACGAGGGACTCTTTCTAAAACACTCAGATATGATGGAGAGTGAGAACCACCCGAAACAAGCACGAGGTCAGGAAGCACCCCAGGGAAGCAGTGATGAAAGTGTGGGTATGTTGGGGGTACTCCTCGTAGCGTATTTTTCAGACTTCTGTGAGAAATAGAGATTCCACGAGAAGGCAGGTGGGAGCTTCACCAGATAAAAATCAATGCTGGAAGAAGAGTTAGAAAAAAAAAAATGTATCCCGGGATAACTTTCAGTCACTCACCCATGTCCAACTCTTCGGGATGCCATGGACTATAGCCCGCCAGGCTCTTCTTTCCATAGGATTCTCCAGCAAGAACACTGAAGTGGGTTGCCGTTTCTTCCTCCAGGGGTCTTCCTCACCCAGGGATAAAACGTGCATCTCCTGCATGGGCAGGCATTCTTTACCGCTGTGCCACCTGGGAAGCCCCTTGTAAGACTATGGAAAGCAGTTAAAACAATAAGGAATAATCTTTGTTTACAAGAAACGATTTGAAGAATGTTTTCTCAGTCTTCTATTCTGTAAAAGCAATATGTGATTATTGTAACAAGTGACACAACCCAAGACGAATATGAATAAGAAGCTTCCTCTTGAATCTCGCAATTGTCACTCCACTTCAGGTGACCAGTGTAAATGTCTGGATTGTGTGCCGCTCCCCAAATTTATCCAGACTTAGAAAAATATGACTAGTTTGTTTGGGGTTTTTTAAAATAAGAATTCTTATAATGTATATAAAAACATATCCAGTTGCTTTATTCACCTGACAGTTTAGTATGGATATCTAATCAGGCCAATTGGCAAAGATCTAACTCAGTCTTTTAATAGCTGAATCCACAGAATAGATGACCCTACTATGGTACCACTTGTTCCCTTATTGATGAACATGTAAATTGATGTAGGCTTTTATCCCAACAAACAGCACGGCAATAAACATGTGTCCTTACCACAAGATGCTTTTATTTCCACAGAGAGAAGCCCAGTCGTGGGAACCTCTGGATCAAGCCTATTTCCTATTTTTGATACATATAACACACATTTCATCCAAAGGGTTGTAGCAGTTCACATTTCCAATCAGGGACTTAGGAGAGCGTCCATCTCCCCACACCCCCAATGCTCCCAGCCTCACCAAATGCTAGATCCCTCTCCACACCAGGGACTAAAGAAGAGGCATATATATATGTCTCCTTGGATTGCTTGGGTCAGCAGTTTTGGCCTCCAAAATTGTATACTTTCCTCAATCCATCCTTACCCATTGAATCTGTCTTCTCCTGTTCATTCCATTTCTTCCTCTAGGTTACAAAGACCAGAGGCCCTGTAAGCCCAGATTCTCTGCAGTTAATGATGTGTTTTCTCCTACAAACACATTTATTCCTTTTAGAAATAGTTTTTGGCTGCGCCACGCAGCATGTGAAATCTTAGCAATCTGGCCAGCAGTCGACCCCATGCCACCTGTATTGGAAGCACAGAGTCTTAACCATTGGACCACCAGAGAAATCCTCAAATACACTTATTCATAAAGGAAAGCAAGCAAGAAGAAATCCAAAGATGCCTATGAACAGTTAATCCACATTTGATGTTATCTGACTCCTTGTAATCTCTGAACACAGGCTTCTCTGCAGAGCCTTCCAAAACCTGGACCCAGGGCAGACAGCACATATTTGCTAATCAACATACTGGAATCCTTTTCATACTGTTCTTGGGGTTCTCAGGGAGGAGAAGGGGACAACAGAGGATGAAATGGTTGGATGGCATCACCAACTCGACGGACATGAGTTTGACCAAGCTCCAGGAGATGGTGATGGACAGGGAAGCCTCGCGTGCTACAGTCCATGATTTGCAAAGAGTCAGACATGACTGAGCGGCGGAACTGAACTGAACTGATATTAGAATCCAGGCTCCATCACTTTTTGCCCTGTTTGTGCAATTATACTCATTACCTTATCTATAATATGGCAACATTCCAACTTCTGTTTACTTTTGCTGATGAGTACAAAGTGCTCAGTATGATAGTTGGCAAACACTGAGCTTTTAATAAATGACTGTTATAAGATAGATCCTACAGTTTGATAGCTCCTTTGAAATATCAGTCATACACATATATAAGTTGTTAGACATTTAAATCCACAACCAAATGTCATCTTCTTAATGAGACACTTCATAAACAGAAGATAATTTTGTAGGATTTTCTGAAAATAAAACCTTGGTGGGTTTTTTTTTTTTTTTTTATTCATTGATTTCAATTGTTGCTTGAGGTCTTGTTTGGGACAAACTGTCACTGAACTGCACACTGGAAAAATGGTTAAAATGGTAAACTTTGTGTCAGAGATATTTTATCACAATAAAATAAAAGAATGAAAGCGTTTCTTTCGTTCAGTGCACACAGTTAATCAGGTCCTTCTGTAACAGAGCCCTGGCCATCTCCTTCCTTCTCAATGGCTTTTTTTACATCACTACCCTGGCCTTTTAAAAGCAATATTGGGATCTGAGCTTAGGCTCACTCCAATCTGGGTTCAATTCCTGGCCTTTTAGTTTCTAAGGGGATAATACAACTATTTACTATTGTAAAAATTAAAGGAGAAGAGTCTTGTAAACATTTGAATACAATGTCTGGCACTCATAAGATAGTAAATGTCACCATTGCTGCTATTTACTTCATAATTGCTCATTCTCAGGTGGGGGTAAACATTTATTTTTGGCTTCTTTTTAGAGGTTATATAGTTGTATTATCTCCTTAGAATCATAAATGTATCTGAAAAAAATAATTTAAAAAATGAAGCTGATCCCACTGGAGACTCAACAGCACACTCTGACAAATAGTTACTTCCAAAGAAATTCTGTCCAGAAATTCTGTCCTGTTGATCCCTGTGTGTTGCCCAAGTCTGGATTTATCTTGTCAGCATATTAAGTAAGTTTCTAACCATGACATTAAAAAATAAGAATAAGAATGCATTTGCGGGTCACTTTTCAGTGCAGAGATAAGGACCTGTACTCATGTGGGTTAAGCCTGCGACCCGAGTGAAGGCTGGGTGACCCCAGGGTTATGTAGAAACCCAGCCTTATGGGGCCTGAGCAGCTACAATCAGGAAACTGGAAAGTTCATTCTAAACGTGGATGGGATGAGTTCACATACCACCACCAGAACACCTGTGAGGTGGGCAGGAACCCTGGAGTCAACCATCTTTTGAGTGGATCTGGAGAGGAGCCTGGTAGGCAGTCCATGGGGTTGCTAAGAGTCAGACACAACTGAGCGACTTCCCTTTCACTTTTCGCTTTCATGCATTGGAGCAGGAAATGACAACCCACTCCAGTGTTCTTGCCTGGAGAATCCCAGGGACAGGGGAGCCTAGTGGGCTTCTGTCTATGGGGTCGCACAGAGTCGGACACGACTGAAGCGACTTAGCAGCAGCAGCAGCAGGAGGTGTGGCCAGACCCTACTGACCCCCCAATGAACTCATCTGGCAGGTTTATATGATGAAAGAAGTAACATTGAGTTGATAGAGGAAGCATTAACACTGTATCCTCAGCACTTTACTTGGTACAATGGCTTTAGCCCTTGTCTACTTGTTATATGTTTAATAGAAATCAAAGCCAAGTACGTGGATTTAATTTTATTCCAATGCAATCACACAGCTGTATCACAGAAACTCACCAAGCTGCTTCCTCAGATGGAGGACCTTCCTTGGAACTAAAGGGCTTTTAGACAGATGCAAACTATTATATATAGAATGGATAAATAAGGTCCTACTGAATAGCACAGGGAACTATATTCAATGGTCTTAATGCTCAGTCCTGTCTGACTCTTTGCAACCCCATGGACTCTAGCCCACCAGTCTCCTCTGTCCATGGGATTCTCCAGATAAGAATACTGGAGTGGATTGCCATTTGTTTCTCTAGGGGACCTTCCTGACCCAGGGATCGAACCCATGTCTCCTGCATTGGCAGGTGGATTCTTTACTACTGTGCCACTTGGGAAGTACAGGGAACTATATTCAATAGTCTATGATAAACTACAGTGGAAAAGAATATTTTTTAAAAAAGAATATATTTTATATACATATAACTTAATCACTTTGCTGTACAGCACAATTTAAAACAACATTGTAAATCAGCTATACTTCAATCTTTTTAAAAAGACTGAGAAATTTAATTTATCCTAGCCTCAGTGATTTCAAGGTTTTACTTCCTTACAAAGGTGATTTTTTTTAAAAAAGCCTGGAACCCTTGAAAACACACACACATGCCTATCTTTTTCACACGCCATTTACCACCTCCCAGCTAGCTCTCTTTAAATGACTGAGCCCAGGGCTGGAGCCTGCTGGCAAAGACAAGTGACACACACATCCGGGCTCCGCGGCAGCATCGATTCCTCCTCCGGCCAGTTTCACCTTCCAGGGTAGCCTGTGTCACCCACACTGCGCCCTGACCAGAGTCAGCAGCAGGCTGAGCCACCAGACTGCTTCTTGCCCTTTGTCCTTGCCCAGGAGGGTGAGTTGACAAGCTCAGAGAAATAAAACAAGCATGTGGCAACCAAGATATAATTATTCCTATTTTTAATCTGGCCAAAGATCAATAGAAACATGAATTTTGAAGAATTGTCAGGCTAAAGAGTGGGAATGAAATCACAATTCAGATGCTAGCAGTGGATTTTAAAGTGAATGACTTGTCCTTTAAGAGTCTGTAGCTCCATGTAAAGTCCAGCCCGGAGAGTGTGGGGTTTATCACTGATCCAGCGTATAGTGTGGTTCAGTTTCAGAAGAAATACGTTAAGCTGAAATTAGAGTTTGCCTGCCCAGACAACCTAGTAATGGTGCAATTTTGGAAATGATTATGTAAGTTCCAGAATTTATATTTACACATAAATTACTGCATGTTGGCAGTGCAGTAAAGGGTGCTTGGTCCCTGACTCTACATTCCTCTTAGGAAATCATTGAGATGCGCATTTTACACTCAGGGCCCAAGAAAACGACCATCAGGTGGGAGGTGTGGTGGTAAGGGGGCCACTGGTAAAGCACCCTATAGCAGGGGGCAGGCTGCGGGATACACGTCTGGTGGCATTTCTGATCTGCAGTATACATGTTAGCTAAGACTGTGCCCCAAACACTGGAAAATCTGGGTGTTTCCTTCTCCCTGGTATGCAGTGGCCTGAGTCAACGGCCAGAGGTCCCTCTGGGGGTAGTCTTGAGGGAATCACTGCGGTGCTCCTTCCTTCCTCCTGGGGACTCGGCATCTCTTCCATCAGTGGATCCTGGACGGAGCACCGGCAGCTCCGTTGGCTAACTGCTCCTCCGTTCCAGGGCATACCCTTTCACCCATCCAGGGGGAAGGGCTAGAAATGTCTCCTGCTCCAACAGCACTGTTTTCCTATAGCTTTGTTTGCCTTCCAATGAATGTGTTAACATTCATAGGTCATCTTCCTGAATGGATAAAAAAGATATGGTACATATATATAATGGAACCCTACTCAGCCACAGAAAAAGAATAAGATAATGCCATTTGCTGCAACATGGGTGGACCTAGTGATTATCATACTAAGTAAAGTAAGTCAGAAACAGAAAGACAAACACCATATGATATCACTTCTGTGTGGAATCTAAAATATGATACAAATGAACTTATCTATGAAATAAAAAAATAATCACAGACATAGAGAACAGACTGGTGTTTGCCAAGGCGGAGGGGGTTTAGAGGAGGGGTGGGTTAGGAGTTTGGAATTAGTAGATGCAAATTATTATATATATGATGGATAAATAGTTCCTAAACTGTGCTAAACAGTTCCTACTATACAGCACAGGGAACTATATTGAATATTCCATGTTAAACTACCATGGAAAAGAATATACATACATATACAGAGAAATCAACCAAACTTGAATAAAATTAAAATTTTTAAACAATTAAAATCTTGTCAAAAAAATATTCATAGATCATCTTTCATGTGGGACCTGTGATATTGACCATCCTCTTGGTTCAGAAAACTAGCAGAGGAGCTAAATAAAAAGAGAAATATAATAAAACATACGATTGCATTTTGCATGCAATGGTTAGTGGGTTATGAAAAAATAGTCAACATGTCCATTCTACCTGACTCTATGATGAATGAAAATAATTAAAAGATGTGTATGAATAATATTCTTATAACTGGACAGAATACAAACTTCTTAGACCATTAAAAAAAGCATCATGCTAGAAATGCTTATTTCAGGTGCAGTAACACATATGCAGTGTACATCATGAGAAACGCTGGGCTGGAAGAAGCACAAGCTGGAATCAAGATTGCTGGGAGAAATATCAATAACCTCAGATATGCAGATGACACCACCCTTATGACAGAAAGTGAAGAGGAACTAAAAAGCCTCTTGATGAAAGTGAAAGAGGAGAGTGAAAAAGTTGGCTTAAAGCTCAACATTCAGAAAACGAAGATGATGGCATCTGGTCCCATCACTTCATGGGAAATAGATGGGGAAACAGTGGAAACAGTATCAGACTTTATTTTGGGGGGCTCCAAAATCACTACAGATGGTGACTGCAGCCATGAAATTAAGGGACGCTTACTCCTTGGAAGAAAAGTTACGACCAACCTAGATAGCATATTGAAAAGCAGAGATATTACTTAGCCAACAAAGGTCCGTCTAGTCAAGGCTATGGTTTTTCCAGTGGTCATGTATAGACTGTGAAAAGAGCTGAGCGCCAAAGAATTGATGCTTTTGAACTGTGGTGTTGGAGAAGACTCCTGAGAGTCCCCTGGACTGCAAGGAGATCCAACCAGTCCATTCTGAAGGAGATCAGCCCTGGGTGTTCCTTGGAAGGCATGATGCTAAAGCTGAAACTCCAGTACTTTGGCCACCTGATGCAAAGAGTTGACTTATTGGAAAAGACTCTGATGCTGGGAGGGATTGGGTGCAGGAGAAGAAGGGGACGACAGAGGATGAGATAGCTGGATGGCATCATCGACTTGATGGACATGAGTTTGAGTGAACTCTGGGAGTTGGTGATGGACAGGGAGGCCTGGCGTGCTGCGATTCATGGGCTAGCAAAGAGTGGGACACGACTGAGCAACTGAGCTGAACTGAACTGAACACATTTTTCCTCAGTGTATCCTAACACCAACCTCTCATTGCTGTTTTATGTTTATGTACCTATTACAAAACAGTAAAATTATTTCATTCATCAGTATATTAGTTACCTGGAAAAGGAAATGGCAACCCACTCCAGTACTCTTGCCTAGAGAATTCCGCCGACAGAGGAGCCTGGTGGGCTGCTGTCTATGGGGTCGCACAGAGTCGGACATGACTGAAGTGACTTAACATGCATGCATGCACTAGAGAAGGAAATGGCAACCCACTCCAGTGTTCTTACCTGGAGAATCCCAGGGACAGAGGAACCTGGTGGGATGCCGTCTATGGGGTCACACAGAGTGGACACAACTGAAGCAACTTAACAGCAGCAGCATATTAGTTTCCTGTGGCCTCTGTAACAAATAACCACTAAGTGTTGCTTAAAACAACAGATACTTATTCTCCCAGAGCTCTGGAGGCCAGAAGTCCAAAGTCAAGGTGTGAACAGGGCTGCAACCCCTCTGGAGATACTAGAGAAGAATCTGTTCTTTAATCCTTTCACCTTCTGGTGGTTGCTGGCAGTCCTTAGCTGGTCCCCATGTTCACGTGGCCTTCTCCTGTGCACGTGTGTGTGTCTCTGTGTGAGTGTGTGTGTTGAGTCACCTTCTACCTCTCTTGGATAACTCCACTCTGAAGACCTCTAAGATTCACCCAGATAATTATGGATTATCTTCTCATTTCAAGACCCTTAATTTAATCACAATCTGCAAAGACCCTTTTTCCAAATAAGGTAACATTTACAGGTTCCTGGGGTTAGGATCTAATATCTTTTGGAGCCACTGTTTAGTCCACTACTGTGCGTACTAACAAATTTCACATCAACTTCAGAATTTGATTAAAATCATCTCTGACAAATAACCGAACATAGAGAAATGTAATAACAGGAAAAGGTATAATTACGATTCATTGAAAACATAAAAGACATTTAATCAACCGATTGTTTTATATGATATGAAAACGATTTCCCTGTCTCTAATTCTCTTATAAAAATAACTGAGACATTGTGAAAAGTAACATTTACCTAAGTTATGTGTAAATTCACTAGTGATTATCAAAGAAATCTAGCTGTCTCTCTCTTTTTTAAATAATAGGGTTAAGAATTATCAGAAGTTGAAGTACACAGAATACCCAAGGCCGCCTCAGACCCAGCTCATTCCTTCCCGCACACATTAGCAAACTTTGTATTGTCTTTCATCAGGCACGGCAAACCCCATTACAGTATTAAACATATTGTATTTCAGATGGAGTTTTTGGCCACCCAGGCTATTACCTAGTTTAGAGTCAGATTGGTAAATACACTCTAGTTACAGCCATCCAGTTTCTTACATTTTCATAAGCAATACAAGTCTAGATTTCTGGTGTAGCCCAATGATTTATTTAAGAAATCATGAGTGTGTTGCAGGGCTTCCTCGGTGGCTCAGCTGTAAGGAATCCGCCTGCAATGCAGGAGACACAGGTTCAATCTCTGGGTGGAGAAGATCCCTCGGAGGAGGAAATGGCAGCCTTGCCTGGGAAATCCCATGGACAGAGGAGCCTGGTGGGCTACAGTCCATGGAGTAGCAAAGAGTCAGACATGACTGAGCACCTACACAACAAAGGTATTAAAAGAGCAGCATCAGATTTCGTCCATCCTGGCTATGGCCTTGAAGCCAGAACGACCCAGCTCTGCACTGTACCTCTGCCCCACTTGTCACTGCTTGACCACTGCCTCTGCTTCTCATCCTTTCCCTTGTCATCTCCCCTGAGCTCATCTTATTTCCGTGTCCAGTAACCAGGTTCCATATTATACCCACAGATCACCCCTGTGGCTTTGGCAACTTCTGCAGACCCCTCCCAAGTTCCTGGGTCTCATCTTCACTGCTTCATTTTCTTCTTGTTGACATCCTCTGCTGCCAGAAATGAGAGAGACCTTACTCACCCTTGACCTGCATGCAGGAAGTCTCCATGCCCCTGCTGGTCAGCTCAACTTTTCCCTCCTACAGAGCAGACATTTGGATGTATTTCACTTGAAGTGTTGCAAAGACCTGTAATCTCCATCTGGGAGATAAACAAGGGTTATCAAGATCTCACATTTAACCAAGTCAGTGAGGCATAGAAAAGTCCTAAGAATTACAAATCAATTTATTAATTTTAATTGAAAACAGAGGAGTTTTCAGTGTCCTATGAACCTCTAAACAGCTTTCCCAGAGGAGAACCTATGATTTCCAAGAATTCATTGTATTCAAAACAGTTTCTCGACTGGCTCTGAATAGAGCTCGTTTCTGATATATGCACCCATCTTTCTGCCTTCAACCTGAATATCAACAATAAACACGTGTAGTGACTGAACCATATATAATAAATCGTGGCCCTTTTTTTTAAGGCCTGTAAGGAAAGAATTAGTACCATGGGTGGGGCTTGAAGAGGAGAAATGCTGGCAGCTGTTATCCAGTGTGCAAAACTCCTGATTTTATTTTAGCATCTTTACATCTAAATGATATATGAAAGTAACAATCCAAAATGAAGTGAGGTTATTGTTCAGATTTGTAAATGCTTTTTTAAAAAAAATCTCAGATACAAAAACAAAGTTTATTTGAAAGTAATCACCTTTATCATAGGAGTGATTTCGAGCTCAGAGGGAGAGATGAAATTATTTAAGGAGATGAACATAGGAAGGAGAGCCCCAAAAGCCACTGATGCAGAATTGGTTCACTAAGAGCCTTCTCCGATTCCAGTTACTTGGCTGTCGGTGAGAGCGTAACAACACACCACAGCCTGGCCCTCCTTAACTGGCATGATTTAAAGGAAATCTCCTTAAAACCTTCTCTGGGAGGTGACTGGCTTCATCTGCCATTTCTGAGAATCGGTAGCTGGCTGGTGACTTCCTCCAAGCCATCTTAATGTCCGTGAAAGATATTGATCTATGAGTCATCATAGCTGCATTTAGTTTTGCCTTTCAAGCTGCCCTCCTGTCTACCCTCCTCAAACCCCACCAGTAAGTGGTCTCTGGAGGCCAGAGGCCCCCCGATGTTTAGTGAAAGCAATCAAGACCACGGACACACTCAATGCTGGAGCGACCCTGCTCCTCTCCCACCTTCCCAGGCCACATCTCACTCTTGCTTGAAATCACCATCTTAACCTAAAAGAAGCCGACTCGACGTTTGAGCTTAAAAGCACCAAAATTCCTACTGATGGGCAACAGAAAAAATCACATTTTCTCCCAGTTTTAACAATTCACCTTCTTTCGTTTCAATCGCTGCCTCTCCTTACCAACCTTAACCTCATTTTCACCACTTTCTATGTTTTCATATATTCGAATCAATCATTTTTTTCTGCTCTAGAATCTGAAAATCTTGATCTTCCTGGACCGTGAAGCTTTACCTGGCTCCTTGCTACACTGATCCTTGTATTCATCACTGCCGTGGCTGACTCTTTTTACCATAGGTATAAAGGAGCTCCTGATTAAAGTGCCAGTATTATTTTAGAATTTGCAGCCACCTGCTCCTTGTACTTTTTGATTTATTTTGTTTTTTAGTCAACTTCTATCTCCACAGAAAGTACCATTTCATAATTACTTTGCAAGATCTTAAAAACCTGCCCCAAATCACAATGGGATTCTCTAAGCAACAGTCTACCAACATCTTTTATGTATTTACTGAGTATAATTTATTTGAAACATTTGAACATTTCTGCCTCAGAGACAGACATGTTAAGCATCCGAGGAACAGGATGAATCCCCTATGAATTCAACCTCTGTGTGGATCCCCACCATGAAATTAAATTGTTCACACTTGGAGAAAAATGCATTTCTAAAGCATCACTTTCAAAAGCAGACCCCCAAATTCTCTCACCCTGTTTGTATCCTTTGCCTAGCTCATAATCGTTTCCTACTCTCTTTGGATTTGTGTTCCATGTGCTGTCTTTCATGAAACTCGAGTGTTATAATTTGTCTTTTGAATAAAGCATAGAGTTTACTTATTTTTAAGGCCTATAGTTACAGGGGAAATCCGATTGGATGTACAACTGAATCTAATTTCTCAAGAACAGATGCCTGGACATCTGGGTGTTTAGCAGCTCTGCATGTGGTTTTATGACCCATGGTTTGAGAAATGCTGGTTTAACCTGGTCCTGACCACCCTGAGTTCACTCCCCTCCCTCCTGCAGGGGGAGCAGAAGGGGATCTGACACCGCCTCCCCCTGGCCAGCCTGCTTGAGGGTAAGAGGTCAGCACAGGCCTTCCGCCCTGCGGTATGGGAGCTTGGTGACAGGCCCTCCCAGCCCCCAAGGCTTCTCTCAAGGTGAGGGAATCGTCTGGAGCAATGGACACTGCCTGGCCTCACTGCACCTGTGGCCTCAGCATCCTGGTCTTTCCGTCTGTGCTTCAAGGCCTGCATTCCAGGGGGACCACAGACCACTTGGCACCATGTCCTCCCGGGCCTTTGAAGAAGCCCCCGCTGGCACTGCTGGGCTCACTCCATGGGGCCCTGAGGCAGAGTTTCTTAGGACACTCCCTTCCCTGATTGGCAGTATCCAGATGTGAGCTCCTACATCTCCCTGGAAATGACCTTTTTTTTTTTTGAGACGCAGCCCAGAGGGCAGACCCTGAGCCTCAGCTGGAGCTGCTAAGGGTTAGATTATGTCCTCCCTCAAATCCACACATTGAATTCCCAGCCCCCGTACCTCGTAAAATGACTCTGTTTGGAGATAAGCTCTTCAAAGACTTGATTAAACTAAAATGAAGCTGTTAGGGTGGGCCCTAGTCCAATCTGACTGGTGTCATAAGAGGAGGAGGTTTGGGCACACCCATGCCAGGCCTGTGCATGAAGACAAAACAGTGACAAGGAACCATCTCAGACTTCCGGCCCCCAAGGCTGTGAGAGAGACGTGTCTGTTTAATCCCACAGTGTGTAGAATTGTGTCCCAGCAGATGGGTGCACAGGCTCAGGTTCACAAAGGGTCTGCACCTTTGTTATCCTGCTGTGTCTCAAGGCTTTGCAGCATCTTAACTCTTGGCAGCTGGTGAGTGGCTGTTTTCCTGCATCCCAGTGAACTCTGCTATCAAAGTCTTGGTGACTTCTGCTTGTATTTTCCTATCAGTAAAAGATGTCCATGTTTATCACCCACTTGTTCTTACTCTAATATAAACTGTGTCTTTGGCTTACTTTTCTGTTGGGGTGCTCCATTTTTCTTACTGATTTGCTAGAGTACTGTTTAGAGTAAAAACATTGAATTTTATGTCATATATTTGGCAAATATTTTTTCAGTTTTTATTTCTTATTGTGTTTCTAATTTGGCATGAGAATGTTTAAATGTTTTACATGTTCAGAAGTCTTTAATTGCACTTGTATTTGAAAATTTCTTTTCCCGTACATGAATCAGATAGGTGGAAGATTTAACTAAATCTTCTTCAATTTTTAAATGATTTCATGTTTTATTTTTTAATTTTCAATCCGATTTTTATTTATTTGGTATCTGGCATGGGAATAAGGATGCCAACTGATTTTTTTCCCAAAGATCTAAATTTTGCTATACAATTAAAAACATAATAATCTAGTCATCGTCCTTTGAACGGAAATATTTTCTTCTTCCTATATTACTATTTACACACCAAATTCTGATTTTTGGTTATTATTATGATTCATTGCTCTCTTTTATTCCTTCCTCAATACTACTATTGATATCACCACACTTGTACACAATGACTATACTAATTATATGTATATTCAGTTCAGTTTAGTTGCTCAGTCGTGTCCGACTCTTTGCGACCCCATGAACTGCAGCACGCCCAGGCCTCTCTGTCTGTCACCAACTCCCAGAGTTCACTCAAACTCACGTCCATCGAGTCGGTGATGCCATCCAGCCATCTTATCCTCTGTCGTCCCCTTCTCCTCCTGCCCCCAATCCCTCCCAGCATCAGAGTCTTTTCCAATGAGTCAACTCTTCACATGAGGTGGCCAAAGTACTGGAGTTTCAGCATTAGCATCAGTCCTTCCAAAGAACACCCAGGACATATTAGTATTATATTAGTATAATTATCAGAGAAGGCAATGGCACCCCACTCCAGTACTCTTGCCTGGAAAATCCCATGGATGGAAGAGCCTGGTAGGCTGCAGTCCATGGGGTTTTGAACAGTCGGACACAACTGAGTGACTTCACTTTCACTTTTCACTTTCATGCATTGGAGAAGGCAATGGCACCCCACTTCAGTACTCTTTTCTGGAGAATTCCAGGGACGGGGGAGCCTGGTGGGCTCCCATCTACAGGGTTGCACAGAGTCAGACATGACTGAAGCGACTTAGCAGCAGCAGCAGCAGCACTAAATTATACTATGTACTAATTATGGGGCAAATTTCTCTTCATTACTTCTCGTTTTAGGCTTTTTCCTGTCTGTTCCTACCTATGATTTTTAAGTATGTTTTTCAAGTTCTCCCAATGACTCATTGAAATGTTGCTTGGGAATTATAGTCTACTAATTAAGTGGAAAGAATCAATATCTTGTCTCACTTCATTTAGACCTACTTGTTGACTATATCTTCAAACTTCTAGATTTAGTCTTAATCATCCTGACCATTCTAGTTAGGACTGTTGCCAGGTATTTTATTTTTTCATCACTATGTTCCCGTGAAGATTCCCAATCACTTATCACTGAATCAAAAGGACACTATTGACTTCTGGATATTCTCTGAACACCACCATTTTCTCAAGTTCTCTTATCAACTCAAACAGATTTTCCATTGATTCTTACAAAGACTCTAGTTAGATTTATCATCATTCATAGCCAAGACGATTATCTGGAATCATGCTCCTAATTAGAAATGTGTCTTATTTCTCCTTCATGCTAAATATTAGAGGTGACAACAGCTGCTTGGCTCATTTTTTATAGTACGTGGTTCTTAGTTAGCAAAACGGAGTGTCCATGTTTGAGTCTTCTGAGTAGAGAACATGACTCTGTCCTGGCCACTGTCTGATTATTATCCAGTCAAGAGAATGGTGCTGAGGTAGGTGGTTTGAGGAGCATGGACCAACTCTCTTATAGTGTAGATTTCCTCCGTGGATCAAACTAGACCCTCAAGAGCCACCCATTTGCTCCCAGTGTCTCAGGCCCCCAGAATTGTCTTCCCAGAGCTGTGTACCCCTCCCTTAACTACATGTATACACATGAAATATATGTATATGTGTGTGTGTGTGTATGTATGTATGTATGTATGTACTCAGCTGTATCTGACTCTTTGTGACCCCATGGACTGTAGCCTATCAGGTTCCTCTGTCCATGAGATTTCCCAGGAAAGAATATTAGAGTGGGTTGCCATTTCCTCCTCTAGGGGATCTTCCTGACTCAAGAACAGTACCTGTGTCTCCTGCATTGGCCGGTGGATTCTTTCCCACTGAGCCACCTGGGAAGCCCACATGAGTACTTACATATGCATATACGTACATACACACATAGTCTGAGACGCCTGAGAGCAAGTGTCGGAAACCCAGTTACCAGGACAACAAAGCAGGAACTTGCTACTAGGGTGCTGATGTCATAATGGCAGCAAGGGTCACACTAACTGAAATTTGAATCATAAAGCTCTTGATAGCAGCAAACCACAAGTTTTGCGTTGTCTCAGATTGTGTGAGCATGGGTCAGTATAAAGAGGTCTGAACTTAAAATCTGGAACCATGGCCTCCATCTCAGCTCTGACACCAATGAACCCTTTAGAGGTTTACAGAGCCTGTGAAATTCCCTGACGTCACCGTAGCACTTCCTGTACATGAAGGAGGTTAGATACGTGACTCTTTCAAATTCTTTACTTCCAAAAATATCTTATCAGAAATCCCAAAGGTTCATGAACATCAGAAAAGAAACTCCCACTTATCATTAAATCATGTCCCTCTACAGAAGAATATTTTTGGTGTCAGTTCTAGGAAGTCTTGTAGGTCTTCATAGAATCATTTAACTTCAGCTTCTTCAGCATTAGAGACTGGGGCATAGACTTATTACTGTGATGTTGAATGGTTTGCCTTGGAAATGAACCAAAATCACTGTCACTTTTGAGACTGCAATCAAGAACTGCATTTTGGACTCTTGTTGACTATAAGGGCTGCTCCATTCTTTCTCAGGGATTCTTGCCTACGGTAGTAGATATAGTGGTCATCTGAATTAAATTATCCCATTCCCATCCATTTTAATTCACTGATTCCTAACATGTTGATGTTCACTCTTGCCATCTCCTGTTTGACTCATTTGAAAAGACCCTGATGCTGGGAAAGATCGAGGGCAGGAGAAGAAGGGGAGACAGAGGATGAGATGATTGGATGGCATCACTAACTCAAGGGACATGAGTTTGAGCAAACTCTGGAAGATAGTGAAGGAAGGGAAAGCTGGCATGCTGCAGTTCATAGGGTGGCAAAGAGTTGGACACAACTTAGCTATTGAACAAGAACAACAAAAGAATTATCTAAATTTCCAATGTTGCCACTAGGACTAAATGAGCAAGTGAAAAAAAGTTTTCAAGAGTGAGTGAAAAATAAAAAATCAAGATGAAAAAAATAGGGGACAAGGACTTCCTTGATGGTCCAGCAGTTAAGACTTTGGGTTTCCAATCCAAGGGGTACAGGTTTAATCCTTAGTTGGGGAACTAAGATTCCACATGCCATGTAGTGTGGCCAAAAAAAAAAAAAAGGTGAGGGGAAGTAGGACAGCTGGACTTCCCATCTAAATCAGAGGAAATGATATTATAATTTCACACCCGTTCCATCAACAAGAACATGGGCACAACAGGCATTAGGGCTTTTCAGAAAGGGTAGAGTTAATGTTCCTGATTTACAAGCAGGTGCCACTCGCACACACTTTCATCACCCCTCATCTTTTTTCATATATAAGAAAATCAGAAGCTACGAATAGCCGACTATTTCTAACACTTTTGGAACACATGATCACTTTAATTCTGCAATGAGTGTCTCAAGTTTTTCGTGCAGGGCACCAGAAAACTGGCCCACCTTTTCTTCTTTTCTATAAAACTGAAAAGTTGGAACGCAATCGACCTTGCACTCTCTCACCAGTTCCTCACACTCGTCGGCATCCACTTCCAGGAACACCACATCCTCGTGCTTCAGGGACAGGGCCTGGAAGAAGGACTTGATGGTCTTGCAGGGCTGGCACCACTTGGCCGAGAAGTCCACGGCCACCAGCTGCTCCCCAGCTTCCTTTAGCGCCACCTTGAAGTCGTCTTTGCTCAGGATCACCTTCACCGGGTCGTCATCCAGGAGCTCTGTGTCTTCCTCTGACTGCAGGTTATTACCTTCTGGGGGCCAGACTGTGTCCTCTAAGGACCTGGTGGTCTCACCCTCCTTGAGTAGAATGGTTTCAGTTGAGGACTTGGGGGTTTCAGTTGAGGACTTGGGGGTCTCACCCTCCTTGGGCAGAATGGTTTCGGCTGAGGACTTGGGGGTCTCACCCTCCTTGGGCAGAATGGTTTCGGCTGAGGACTTGGGGGTCTCACCCTCCTTGGGCAAAATGGTTTCAGTTGAGGACTTGGGGGTCTCACCCTCCTTGGGCAGAATGGTTTTAGCTGAGGACGTGGGGGTGTCACCTTCCTTGAGTAGAATAGTTTTGGTTGAGGACTTGGGAGCCTGACCTTCCTTGGGCAGAATGGTTTTGGCTGAGGACTTGAGGGTCTCACCCTCCTTGGGCAGAGTGGTTTCGGCTGAGGACTTGGGGATCTCACCCGCCTTGGGCAGAATGGTTTCCGCTGAGGACTTGGGGGTCTCACCCTCCTTGGGCAGGATGGTTTTGTCTGAGGACTTTGGGGTGTCACCCTGCTTGGACAGAACGGCTTTGGTTGTGAACTTGTGGGTTTTGCTCTTCTTGGGCAAACTGAATTTTGCTGGAAAATTGGGGGCATTGCCCTGCTTGGGTGAGATGCTTTTTTCTGAAGAAGTGGGGATGTCCACCTGCTTGTGCAGAGTAGTTTTGAGTGGGAACTTGGGGGAGTCAGCCTGCCGTGATGGAATGATTTTGCCTGGGAAACTGGGGGAGTTGGTCTGCTTGGGTGGGGGGATTTGGTTTGGGGAATTAGGGGAGTCAGCCTGTTTGAGTGAGATGATCTTGGCTGGGAACTTGGGGGAGTCAGCCTGCCGTGATGGATTGATCTTGGCTGGGAAATTGGGGGAGTTAGCCGGCCATGATAGAATGACTTTGGCTGGGGAGTTGAAAATGTCACCCTCTTTTGTTGAGATGTTTTTTTCTGAGAATTTGGAGGCGTAAGACTGATTGGGCAGAATGGTTTGGATTGGGGAGATGGGGGCGTCAGCCTCCTTGGGAAAAATGGTTTTGGCTGAGGGCTTGGGGGTGTCGCCCTGCTTGGGTGAGGTGGTTTTTTCTGAAGACTTGGGGGTGTTGGCCTTCTTGTGCAGGGTGGTTTTACTGGGGGGATTGAGAATGTCACCCTCTTTTGGTGGGACGTTTTTTTCTGGGAAATTGGGAATGTCACTCTGCTTTGGTGAAATGATTTGGGTTGAGGAATTGGGGGTGGCAGCCTGCTTGGGCAAGATGTTCTGGGGGGAATCGAGAATTTCCCTCTCTTTTGATAGGATGGTTTTTTGTGGGAAACTGGGAGTGTCAGCCTGCTCGGACGGGATGGCTTTTGCTGAGGAATTGAGAAAGTTCCCCTGCTTAGGCAGGACAACTTGGGCTGGAGAGCTGGGGGTGTCACCGCTCTGCTCAGGTGGGAGTGTTTGCACGGCTGGCAGGGCTTCGGATGCCCCCACATGTGTACGTTGAACATTGCTGACCTCATGGACAAAGGCCTCCAGGGGGTGTGCTGGGACCTGGAGAGTCACATGGCTGGGCATAACCTGTAATAATGGACTTTCTGATGAAAAAGATAAAAATAAAAATATCAGAGAAGAAACAAAAGCATTCTGATCATCTACTCCAAGGAAGACGGGCAGGCGTCCTTCTTAGAGTGCAGGAAAGTAGTCTTCTAACTGATACATTCATTTGCATACTCAAATTCCACACAAGACCAAGCAGCCTGTGATTACACATAATCTTCACCTAGGTTTTTTTTCCCTTTAACTACAAACTTCTCTGCTTAGCTTGACACTGCAGCTGACCCTCTAAGCACACAGGTCCCCAAAGCAGCCCCCTTCCCTTCTCCTGACCTTTATCCTCACCTTCATTTGTTTCTCCTTGGTTGTCTGACCTCATTTCTGGTTCCTCCAGGACCCCAGCTTCATCACTTTCCATTTCCAGTTCCTGGTCTCTACCCACCCCTACTTCACAGGTGCCTCATGGCACCAGCAAGGCCATCCCCTTCGACCTTCTCCAACCAAACATCATATGTCGAATAACAACCTGTACTGGGGTGGAGCCTACAGCCGGCCTGCCCTCTCTGTTTTCACAAGTGTCCCATTTGAGAGTTTCATGACACTCTGGGTTTTGGGGCTGCTGTATGTGTGGGGCCATGCCCAGTCCTTGAAATGAATTCACAGGCATTATTTCCTACAACAAACCACTGAGGTAAGTCCCATTGTGATCTCCACCTTACAAGTGAGAAAACTCAGCCTTGGAGAAGTTATGGGACCAACTCAAGGTCACAGAGCTCATCTGTGGGGCAAGTTCCGAGCCCACACTCCTGATACTGGGCTGGGCTGCCTGCTGAGTGCCCCATCCAGGAAGATGACTTGAAACCACCTTTCCTACCCCCTTCCTCCAGGTCCTCCCCACCCACAGCCTTCTCTTTATGACTCAGCCACCACAACCATCTACTAAGGTCTCCTCTGTGATCTCCTCGAACTATGGTGCTGGAGAAGACTCCTGAGAGTCCCTGAGACTGAAAGGAGATCAAAATAGTCAATCTAAAAGGAAAACAACCCTGAATAGTCACTGGAAGGACAGATGCTGAAGCTGAAGCTCCAATACTTTGGCCACCTGATGCAAAGAGCCAACTCATTGGAAAAGACCCTGATGCTTGGAAAGATTGAATGCAGAAGGAGAAGGGGGCAACAGAGGATAAGATGTTTGGATGGCATCACTCATTCAATGGACATGACTTTGAGTAAACTTCAGGAGATAGTGAAGGACAGGGAAGCCTGGTGTGCTGCAGTTGGGGTCGAAAAGATTCGGACACAACTGAATGACTAAACAACAAGGTTTCCTCTCAACTGCATCACCCTCTTCTGCAAAGTCCTACCTGCTGGTCAGATGTCTGATTTGGGTGCTGGGAAGGGAGATTACGACATGGAGGAGTTCCCTAACTGAGAAGAGGCAGTAGTGAGAACATGGTCCCCCATCCATGTGACAGAGAATCCTGGCCTCCCCTCTCCAGGCAGAAGCCCCAGCAAGGACCCAGGTTGGATGTGTTCAGAGGAGAGCTGGAAGCAAAGGACCATCTGCCTCCCGCACCCCCTGGAAGGCTAGGAAATGGCACAGCCATGTGGGCTCCATGTGCCCATGGCAGCAGGGGTCACAGGCAGATTGCTGGGCCAGGGAGGTCCTCACATCCCAAGTGGGGCTGTGTTCTTCTAACCAGGAGAAGCTCAAGAACAAAGAAGCCACAGTGCAGGGGGATTTGCAGTGAGAGGCAAGGACCAGGGGCACAGGCTTGACCAGTGGGTGACAGCATGGGCCCCAGCCCCAGAGAGCCTCCTCCATCCTTAACAGTTCCCAGTTCCAGGACCAGGCCAGACCAACCGCCTCACCTGGGAACTGGCAGGAGGCAGGGGGCTCAGGAACAGCAAGTCCGTGCAGCCCTGTGTAGCCACAACCAGCCAGAGTTTGCACAGCCCTGTATGCCTACATATTATGGAGAAAGGTCAGGAATTGAAGACAGAGCTGTCACCAGAGTAAAACCATGTTCCTTAGGCTGAAATCCCCCAGGAGCATGGTGTCTATAATTAATCAATATATTAATATGTAATTAATCATTAATAATACCACACTACATATTTGAACATTGCTAAGAGAGTAGATCTTAATAGTTCTCATCACAAGAAAGAGAGATTTTAACTATGTGTGGTGACAGATGTTAATTAGACTTACATGGTGATCATTTCACAAGATACACAAATATAGAATCATTATGTTGTACATTTGAAACTAATATGTGTTAATTATATCTCCATTAAAAAAAATTTTTTAAATCTTAATTGAAAATTAAATCTTTAATTGAAAATTTAAAAATCCATTTTTTAAAAATCTTAATTGAAAAAGGAAAAAATAACAGAAGCTGACATTTGGCTCCTCCTCTCCTCCTCGTCTGGGCTTCCCTGGTGGCTCAGTGGTAAAGAATCCGCCTGCCAATGCAGGAGATGTGGGTTCGATCCCTGGTCCAGGAAGATCCCCAGGAGAAGAAATGACAGCCCACTCCATATTCTTGCCCTAGGAAGTCCCATGGACAGAGGAGCCTGGTGGGTTACATCCAAGGAGTCACAAAAGAGTCAGACACAATTTAATGACTAAACAACAGCTCTTCCTAGTGTATGGTTTTATGCAACTTACTAACTTCCTGGGCCTCAGTTTCCTCATTTGTAGAATGGATGCAGTCGTGGTATCTGCCTGATAAAGGGGTTGTGCAAACAGAAGGTCATGTGATATAAAGCACCTGGTGCAGCAGCTGGGGCAAAGCAGGTCACTATACTCGAGCGTCTTGTTTATGAGCATCAGCTCTGTGCCAGGACTGAAAGAGGTGTCCTCTGTCGAGTGAAACCTGTGCAGCCCACTCAGGAGACCCCTAGGGTGGTGGAATCTGTGTACACACGGCCCCACTGGTTGCCCAAAGCCCCCACGGACAGTTCCTCATGAATATGGTGGCTATCACACCCTGCGTGACACCTTGGGGGCAGGGGTTTTGGGAACTCAGAATCTTGCTTGGGTTTTCTGACAGCAATCTGGCGCATCTATCACAGAGCCTACAGCAGAGCCAAGGATCAACCGATGAGCAAATGGCAGGATTTCTGCAACAGGACGTGCAGACTACTTTGTAGTCCCTTCTGAGGCTTTTGAGATTCCAGAATTGTGGGTAAGGGTGCACTTGAATTACACTCTGCATCTTATATACGAGGAAACTGAAGCTTAGAGACATTGGTCTTCCAACCCCTTCTCCCATTGCCAGCAACTGACTTAAAAAATTGCAATTGTTCAACCCAATGTTATAGTAAGAAAAAGACAAATTTTATAGAACTTAAAATATTTATTAGTATGAATCAGTGTGCGTTAAACCAAAAATAACAGATACAATTGGACAATGTGGAAGGCAGTGCTTTACTACAGAATACAAGGTGGACAGGTAGGTCCTAAGGTCTGCAGCGGCGTCTTCTATACGTGAGAACTGGGTCCAGCCCAGACAGAGGCCCCTTATGAAAACATGAGGGAGGGGGCAGTGTACACAGTTAAGTGTTGACACCGGTCTGGTTTTAGTAACGAAGGTTAAACCAGAACCTAACAGGGTTGAATGTGGCTCAGAGCCCTTTCTTTCACTCTCTATTCAAGTTGTGATGAGCTTCACAGAGTAGAGAGACGCAGGGCCCTGAGGGGAGCCTATTGGGCCATCACAGGTCACGTTCCTCAACCTCAGGGGACACATCTTGGTCACCTGAGTCCCCCTGGGTCCTCCACGGGGTCCAGCCCTTTGCTTGGCTAAAGGCTGGCTTCAGCTCTCCAGATTTCTCTGGTCTGCAAGAAAGTCCCCTACACACCGCTCCCCACTATAAAGACAGCAGCTCAATTACGAGCGTGCAGTGTTGGCACAATTCCACGGCCACCTGGGGGAATTCTCATGGGGAGACAATCCCCCTGAGAGCCCATGCCCGTTTTCCACGATTGAGCCAGGAGCCACACTCAGCCAGGGGAATGGATCACATGTCGCTGTAACAAATCTGAAGTTGTATTTACACACGTGCGCATGCGTACCACACGGGAGAGGAAGGGAAACAGAAGAGCACATTCGGGGAAACTGGGCGAAGGACGCTGCTGGACAACTTGGAACAACACTAACGTCCAGGCCTTTACATCACATCACATGGTTATGGTTCTGAGATTAGAACAGTCGGAAAGTAATCTCAAGGCAAAATAAAGGAAGATAAGCAAGGCTCCTGTGGACAAGGCTCGAGCCTCTGTCTTCAGAAAAGACCCCACGTTTCTGCGAATGTCTATGTGCCCAAGGGCCGTCTTCTCTTTCCACAACTGCTCCAAGGAGTGACTACAGGCACGTGGCCAGCCAATGCCTTGAAAAGTTAAGGCTGCAGAGAAAGGCAAACGAGTGGCTCCCAACCACATGGGCTTCTGAAACTAAGCCACAGGCTCACGGGTGGGTAACCTGCTCTGTGTGGTTAAGACCAGCTCTTTTATGCAAGATGGGAGCACTGAACAGCCAGCCCAAAGTTGCAAACTCCTCCAGGCCATGCACCTCCTTAGCTAGGCAACCGTGTCTAGAGACAAGCTCTGGTCCTTGGGGACTGCCAGATGATGAAAGATTCCAAAATAAGCCTGCATGCCACCTGGAACGAGGTCACTTGAATATGCAACCCACATTTTTTTAAACTTTGTTAAGAGGCAAGATAACGGCTCAGCCTGCAAGCAGAATCACGGAGCCCATAATGTTGACAAGGTGCACAAAATCCTTAAAACCCTGCAAAGTGTACCAAGGTGTCCAAGTTCCAATTTGCCAACAGTTTTAGGGGAACCTGTCTGGAGCTTAAGCTCTTGAACCAAAAATAAGTGTTTTCAGCTTCCATGTCCTAAGACTGTCAAATGATTCTTGCAAGCTGAGAAAACTGGTAAGAGCATCAAATTGACAACATATTCTCAAGTTGAAAAAAACCTAAGTCTGAGATTTCAAACTGTTTTCTTCATTGCAACCCATGTGAAGAAGTGTGAATGAGGCCCTGATCTCTCAAGGACTCTCACTGTTTTTGACAGCAGACTCAGTATCCCCAACCATCAAGGGCTGGTGGGACCAGCAGGGCAGGGCTCAAGAAGGGCTCACACTAAGTTACAGAAAGTTCAAGGTCTTTCATTGGCTCATGATCTCTTTCTTGATTTTTACACTGTAGGTCTTCAATGAATGTTTGTTGAGCCTTGAAGGTACCAACTGGCCCTGTTACCACACTACCTGGTCAGCCACATCTCACCCCACAAAAGGCACCAATCTGACTCTCCTCCAAGGTTCACTTCCCATCCTGAGCCTTCCTAGGAAAACAACTGCTTCTCGATCCCAGGTTTTTATGAAAATTAGAAAATAGGATGTGCACTTTCAATAGGGACAGTTTTCTTCCCTTCCCTTCCACTGGATTCAGACATCTTTAATTCACTGGGATTCCCAGGTGGCTCAGTGGTGAAGGATCTGCCTGCCAATGCAGGAGACATAAGAGACGCTGGTTCGATCCCTGGGTTGGGAAGATCCCCTGGAGGAGGAAATGGCAACCCACTCTAGTATTCTTGCCTGAAGAATCCCAAGAAGCCTGGCAGGCTACCGTTCATGGGGTCACAAAGAGTCAGATACGACTAAGCACAAAACAATTCATTGAGCCGACAGGGAGTCTGAAAAGGGAAGGTTCATCGGAGCCCGTTCCAGCTAACAGGCATTCCAGGGGTAGACTTCTGTTTAACCCTAATACCTACCCCACCAAAGCTTGGTCTTTTCTTAAAGACCCTCTGATTTTGTAGTTTGGGGCAGGGCAGGGAGGAGGGGCAGGCAGGGGGGCCGGCATCTAGAATCTTACTGTGCCAGTACTTCTGGCTGGCTTTCCTGTAATCAATTATTCATTGATATTGTTTAATATGAGAAGTTTGCCCTACAATTTAGATTCAAACATCATCTGGGTAATTTGTTCCCAGGATATGGCACTATGTCACACTCTCTTAGTAAAATAACACTCTGTGAGAAACTTCCCTAAGAGAGTGGGGATTTATTATCCTGCAGGTCATGCAAACCAGGTGGTCTCTGGAATAATATTTATATCCTGCATTTGTCACTGCTTACACAGTAATGACTCCAAATGATTTCCAACACCAGGCCTCCAACTCCCAGCACAACGTGAAATACCGTAGTCAGGTTCAGTTGGTTTATATGACCAAGGCTTAGAAAAATGTTCATGGAATTAAAGTCAGAGATGTAGACAACAGTTCCTAATACATCTTCCTCCACTTTCATAACAAGCTCAAGTTCTACCGTAGATGGTCCAATTATACCTCACTGAAAGGAAAATTAAGGGAACCTTTCACCAAAGGTTGGTGGAATAACTAAGGCCATAGCACTGAAGAAGTTCCTGACATTTGATTAGAAACACAGGAAATCAGAGTGGAACACCACTTTAGAATCTCACACACATAAGCCAGTAAGACTTTTGTACAAATTTAAGAATATTTTAAGGCTTTTAACAAAAAAACTCAACTATACTTAATACCTAAAATCCATTCCCTCTGAGAGAATTTCACACACCAAAGGCCCTTCTGTGGCAGGGTGACAGGTTTTCCCAGAGTTTCCCAGAATCCTTTGCCAGGGACATCTCCTGCCCTGTCCTCTGCGGGGCTCTGAGCCAGGGGCCAGACTACCGAGGCGGGAGGCCCTGAGGAAGTGCCTAGGGAGGGAGCTCCAGCCTCTTCAAGTACAGGGGACCCTGCCCCGGGTCAGCAGCACCGCCGGCCGGCCTGCGAGGTTGACTTCACCAGTTTGATGGATCCACTGTTTCCATTTTCATGGGGGTCCAGGGGTGGAATCTGGCGACCTGCAAGGAAGGGAGGCCAAGGGTGAGTTCTTGTTCCCAGCTGACCCCCTGTGCAGATGGGGGCCTGCTCCCACTCCCCAACATCATGTGTACAACCTGCAGGCTGCAACCAGGTAGAGGGGCTACCTCTCCCAGGGTCCCCCCACCATGCCACCCTCCCGGCCTGGGCTGTGTGACGTCAAACATAGAAAGGAAAGGAAAGGTAAAACCAGCTTTCTGCATCCGCCTTCTCCACACAGGCTTCAGCACACTGCTCGCTCCCAGCCTTCCCCCATCCGCCCACTGGAACGACTGCCTCTCAGTTTCAACAGCAACAGTGAGGCCTCAGCTTCTTAAAATAGACCTGGCTGGGGAACTGCAATGGTCCCAGCAACACTGCGTTTTAACACTGGGTTTCCATCCCTCATCCTGCCAACGTACTCAGAGCATTAACGGGAAAGCCTTTAGAGACATTCTTCTCAGGAAACAGTATCTTAATGCCATAAACAAGCAGAGCAAAATGTTAGTCGTTTAGTCGTGTCTGACTGCTTGTGACCCCATAGACTGTAGCCCACCAGGCTCCTCTGTCCATGGGATTCTCCAGGCAAGAATACCGGTGTGGGTTGCCATTCCATTCTCCAGGGTAACTTCCTGACCTAGGGATCAAACCTGAGTCTCCTGCATTGGCAGGCGGATTCTTTACTGCTGAGCCACCAAGGAAGTATTGCAATACTCTTATGATTTATTAAGTCATAAAACTGTGGTGCTGGAGAAGATTCTTGAAAGTCCCTTGGACAACAAGGAGACCAAACCAGTCAACCCTAAAGGAAATCAACCTTGAACATTCATTGGAAGGACTGATGCTGAAGCTCCAATACTTTGGTCACTTGAGCTGACTCATTGAAAAAGACCCTGATGCTGGAAAAGATTGAAGGCAGGAGGAGAAGGGGGTAGCAGTGGATGAGACGGTTGGATGGCATTACCAGTTCAATGGACACGAGTCTGAGCAAACTCCAGAAGATAGTGAAGGAAGGGAAGCCTGGTGTGCTGCAGTCTATGGGGTTGGAAAGAGTCAGACTTGACTTAGCAACTGAACAACAACAATGAAGCAAGCCCCTTAAAAAGAGCGGGAAGCCACCAGCACTGTGGAAACACACCGAGAACTCAGATCCTGTGGTCTAAGTTACCTGGAACTTACTGAAAGCTTAAACATACTTACACAAAAGAAGAGTTCCAGAGAACGCCTCAGCATTCGGTACCAAGGTGATCACCTTGGAACACTGTTGAATCAGTATTAATTACATGGGCACAGAATAAGGCAAACACACACACACATCTGAAAAGGCTCTGGGCATCCGAGCATGTCTGTGCTGTTACTAAATGTCCTCTGAGAACAGTCTCCAAACAGGTCCTCTGGAGGATAAATCCCACAGCCGGGTGTTTATTTTAATAAGGTTTGGATTGTGCAAGATTCTGCTCAGGAAAAGTTAAAAGTTTTTTTTTTTTTTTTTGAGTTCTGTCTTCCTGAAAGTTGACAGCCCAGAGAAAAAGCAGGTTTTGTAAATGATTCCTCAAGAACACAAATTTATGGGAGAAAACCAATTCCAAGCCTGTAAACTGTAAATTGTGGTGGCTCTGGACTGGGGCTGTGACGCTTTTATACACAACAAAAATAAAACAGCACACTCAGCGGCAGCTGTCCTGGGGACCGGCCCCTTCCTGCACAGGCCTGGCATCTTCTTCCTGCCAAGCTGCTGTCTGGGTACTTCCCTCTCTCACCCCGGCCCCAGGATCCACTAGGCTCTGCTTTGGTTGGATGGGTGGTAGAGGGGCTGGGACCTGCCTGTCACTTCCATTTCTCAATTCTGATTTTCTGAATTATCCAGAGAAGTAGACTGACTATGCTTACCTGCTTCCCTGGTGGCTCAGATGGTAAAGAATCTGCCTGCAAGAAAGAATCAGCAGACCCAGGTTCAATCCCTGAGTCAGGAAGATCCCCTGGAGAAGGGAATGGTAATCCACTCCAGTATATTCTTGCTTGGAGAATCCCATGGACAGAGGAGCAGGCTACAGTCCATGGGGTCACAAAGAGTTAGACATGATTGAGTGACTAACACACTAACAAACTGACTGTGTCTACTAGGACTCGGCAGCATTTGCTCTTAATCACGATCTCCCAGTCTCTCTATTTGGGGCGGAGGGGTCCTCTCTGACCCACTGCAGAGCTCACGATCAGGTGGCCCTGCCCCAGGAATACAGAATGGGGCTGGCGCCACACTTGTGACACCTGAGGTCATCCTCTGAACTCTCCTCTTGCTGCCATCAAGAAGACAACATTGGGACTGCCAGATAACCTGGAACATTAGCATCTAGACCTAGGAAGGCACTAACACTCTGTGCAGGATGACCATAGCGTAGGATTCAGGAAGTGGATTCAGCCAGGATGCTGGCAGGAAATCCTGGTCGGGGATAATGAGAGTGCCATGGAGAGACGTAGAAAATAGGGAGGGAAGGAGGACTGCAGGAAGATACCTGGCAGATGTGACTACTGATCAGAGGCGGGAGGATGAGAGAGGGAGGAGGAAAACTGAAGTTCAAGTCCAGGAGCCATGGGAATGGTGGTGCCCCAGCAAAGAAGGAAGTAAGGGGCGAGATCACCATTGACCTTGAATCCAAAACACCAAACGTCTTCAATGTGGAGGGGCTTATGTTCCTTTAAAATCATTAGGCTTTCTTGCTATTCAAAGGCACCATTTCCCTTTTTTAAAAAATTAGTAGACTATATTTGGGGGAGGGGCAGTTTTAGGTTTACAGAAAAAATCAGGCATGAAGTTCAGAGAGTTTTCATCCACTCCTCCCCCTTATCCCCAATGTCCTCTAACACCTGTAATGCGTGGGGACCATTTATTACAACTGACGAGCCACTGCTGATCATTAAGTGAAGAAATAAGAAAACAACTCGAGGGACTTCTCTGGTGGTCCAGTGGTTAAGAATCCGCCAGCAAACACAGGGGGACACAGGTCCGAGCCCTGGTCCAGGAAGAGCCCACAAGCTGCAGACCAACTAATCCCACAAGCTGAGACTACTGAAGCCCACATGCTGCAGCTGCGGAAGCTGGTGCTCCACAGCAAGAGGAACCAGCGCCATGAGAAGCCAGAGCGCCGAAACAAACAGCAGCTCCCAAACGCTGGAGCTCGAGAAAAGCCCACACTAAGCAACAGAGACCCAGCAGAGTCAAAACAGACACATCCTTTAAAAAGACAGCAAATCAATACAAAATGGGCAAAAGTTGATCAGACAGTTCACCAGAGGAGACACAAGGATTGTGAATGAGCACACGAACAGGCACTCAACACTGTCGGTCATCAGGAGATGGATGTCAAAACCACAAGGAGAGACCATCACAGTCCCATCCGAATGGTTGAAATTTAACACCTGATCATCCTACCTGCTGGCAAGGAGCTGGAGCTACTGGAGCTCTGCGGGATTAGGGGTGGGAATGAAAAATGCTAAAACCACTTTGGGACACAGGCTGGGGCACCCTTAGAATATGGACTACTGCCTATGAGAGGAGCCAGCCACACTCCTTCTAGGTGTTTATCCACACAGAAACTTGTACGTGAAATCTCATCACAGCCTTGCCTGTAATCACTAAAACCTGAAAACCACCCAAATGTGTAGGTGAATGGATTAACAAATTTTTACTCATGCTACGGAATGCCATGGGAGACTCTTAAGTGTCCCTTAGACAGCAAGATCAAACCAGTCAATCCTCAATGAAATCAGTCCTGAATATTCATTGGAAGGACTGATGCTGAAGCTGAAGCTCCAGTACTTTGACCGCCTGATGTGAAGAGTTGACTCATTGGAAAAGACTTTGATGCTGGTAAAGACTGAGGGCAGGAAAAGGGGGCCACAGAGGATGAGGTAGTTGGATGGTATCACCAACAAAATGGACATGAGTCTGAGCAAACTCCTGGAGATAGTGGAGGGCAGAGGAGTCTGGTGTGCTGCAATTCATGGGGTCACAAGGAGTCAGACACAACTTAGCAACTGAACAACAAACCTGGATCAGGACAAATGACCTAATTGCTCGAATAAAGAAACTGCATGGAGGGAACCTACTGTGAAGGAGAGGCTTAAAAGGCACACCAGCTAATTTTATCACTATACATGGAGCTTATTTGCATCCTGACCCAAACATACTGTTAAATGCAAACGAATCATTTCTGATAATTATAAGCTGCTGAAAATTTGAACATCACATGTTCAATGTCATTAATAATGATAATAGCATTATGACGATGAATGCCACCAGGTAATTGCTTTGTAAAAAAAAGAAATTACATACTGAAAATACTAACAGATGAAATGATGTTCTGGATTGCCTTCAAAATAATACAGGTGTGGGGGGAGGGGCAGGCTGCGGGAAGTGTGGGGTAGGGATGAAGGCAGCTTGGTTATGAGTATGGTCTGCCCTATATATCCGCAGATTCTGTATCCTTGGATCCAACTTACCTCAGACTGAAAATATTCAAAAAAAAAAAAATTCCAGAAAGTTCCAAAAAGCAAAACGAGTTTGCCCCACTGGCAACTATTTGAATAGCATTTACACTGTATTTACAACTGCATAGCATTGTTATGGTCTTAGGTATTATTTGCCATCTAGAGATGATTTAAAGTATATGGGAGGATGTGCGTAGCTTATACACACAAATACAATGCCCTTTAATACAAGGGATTGAGCATCTTCGGATTTGGTGTCAGTGGTCCGGAAGCAATCCTCCAAGGGCACCAAGTGATGACAGTACCTGATGTTCATTACCTTCTTCAGTTTACTGGTGTATATGTTTACATTTTTCCATAACAAAGTCTTTTTTTTAAGTCCCCTGCAATCTCACCACCATGAAACAACCACTGTTAACATTTTAAGATGTGTGCTCCCTTTGACTCTTTGCCCAAAAGAATAGTCTACGTGCTTAGTCTCAGTCATGTCTGACTCTTTTCGACCCCATGGACTGCAGCCCTCCAGGGTCCTCTGTCCATGAGGATTCTCCAGGCAAAAATACTAGAATGGGCTGCCATGCCCTCCTCCAGGGGATCTTCCCAACTCAGGGATTGAACCCAAGTCTCCCTCATTGCAGGCGGATTATTTACGGTCTGAGCCACCAGGGAATGTAGTCTATGGTTCACATTTTATAAAATCAGGATATTATGCAAAGTGTTCTGTAATTTCTGTTTCACACACAACAATTTATCTTTTTATGTCAGTAAAGACAGATTTACATCCTTGTTTTTAATCACTAGTTTATACTGGTGTTCCAGGATTATTAAAAAATCATTTCCCAAGTTTTGGGCAGTTGAGTCATTTCCTGTTTTTCACCAGAAGCTGCCATCTGCAATAAGAAGTGGGCAGACTGGAGGCTCAGATCATGGGTTCTGGAGTCCTGCTCCCAGGACTGACCCCCTGTGACCGAGAGTAAGCTGCAAACCTCTCCACACCTCAATGTCCTCATGTAAAGCAGGGACGATAACCAAGACGACTTCATAAGATAAACAGGGCATTAATGAGCTAGTAAACATTGAAGCAATTATTTATTTCAGATGTAATTACCCAGTATAAGAAAAATGCCTGAAAAATCCCATGGACAGAGGATCCTGGAGAGCTACAGTCCAAAGGGTCACAAAGAGTCAGACACGACTGAGCGACTAAGTACCTCATAAGCAAAACATTTGTTTTTCCTAAATGAAGTAGACCACCAGGCTCTCAGGAATTCCTTATGCAAAGGCCCCATCACTTTGAGCCATAAAGACCTCATATAAAAAAAGAAAAAAAAAAAAGAAAGGGACTTTCCTAGCAGCCCAGTGGTTAAGACTCTGTGGGGGGACGGTGGGGGGTGGGGGGGCAGTTTCAATTCCTAGTTGAGAAGCTAAAATCCCACATGCCACATGGAGGGGAAAAGAAAAAAGACTTCATATGCATGAAGAGATTTATACTGGCTGAGCCGTGCAAAGGAATATCTTTCAAATTTAGAGACTAATGCTTGGATTTAGGCTTGTTTTCTTCTGTGAAGTCTTTACGTCATTTTTTATTGAAAACATGACTTTGCATAAACCTTGGGAGGTCTCCTAGCTCTTGCAGAAATCCCAGGGTGAATTTCAGGTATACAGAGCTGCATTGATGCTGGGAGACAGCTCTGGAAAATACAGAGAGCTGCACAGGAACAGGGTGACAAATACACACCACTGTATATAATATAGATAAACAACAAGGACCTACTATATAGCCCAGGGAACTCTACTCAATATCTTATAATAGCCTATAAAGGAAAACAATCTAAAAAAGAATACATACATATATATAATACACATATAGACACACACACACGTGTATAACTGAATGACTCTGCTGTACACTTGAAACTAACATGACATTGTAAATCAACTATACTTTAATTAGAAAAAAAGATCAGAAATGAGAAAAACCTTTTCACGTCGACTCTTGACCCACAGGTCTCGTAGGAGGGAGACACTGTTTCTTGTTGATCACCAGACACAAAAAATGACTACAAGCTTCTCTTGTCTCCTTTGCCCAGAGTCATTCAGCTTCATGGGTGACTTTGGTTTTCCATATCTTTCTCACCCTTTTTTTTTCCTCCCCTCAACATACAAACATAAAACGCTATAGAATATGTTATTCTGTAAGTAAAGTAAGTTTTATTTTGCAACGGAGTTACTTCATTCTGAGTCGTGAAACACAGACTGGACAGGTGAAAGCACAGACTCTTGGAGACAGAGAACAGTGAGGGGTCGTGTGGGTCTGCAGGAACCTGGGCAAGGCTGCAGGGTTTAGTGTATGTGGCACCAGATAAATTAACTCAGAGGAAATGCTCTGCTCCAGAGCTCCATGGCTTTTATCCTCTCAGCCGCAGAAGCATAACGATGAAAACTATGCTGAAAACACAAACCAGATACTTACTGATTCCTTGAAAGAGCTCTTCGATATTAATTGCGTTCTTTGCACTTGTCTCAACCACGACAGCACCAATGGACTCCGCATACTCCTTGGCATCCTTCAAGGGCACTTCCCTGGAAAAGAGGGCAGACCAGCAGAGGTGAATGCCCGTCTGTACAGAATAAATAACCCTGCAGAGCAAAGAAACAGCTCACGTGCAAACAGCTCCCTCGTGGGCCTGCAGAATAAGAACTCGGTCACCCAGTAAGTATTAGAAACGTGGGTGAAGCTTTTTCAAGCTTGAAACCCAGTCTCTGGCATCCATGGAGACAGGACATGCGTGTATAAGCTACTGTCCCTGGTCCCACCAAAAGAGAGAATTCCAGAACAGTAGGAAAGGCATTACAAGTGAGGCCAGCTTTCCTAGTTAGTTAGGATTGGTTCCAAATTTTTTTCCCATAATAATGACTCAATGTTTTTTAAAAATTGCACATGTGCACACACTCGCGTATGTGCTTTTCTAACACTTTCTGTATATTGCCTTTTACAAATCAGAGAAAATACATGACATGATCTGGAAGACTGGCAATGAACACATTTACAGTTCCAACAGCGTATTTGAACTTTGTCCTTTAAAAGGCTGTTACTGCAAAGGTTTAGGACATGAACTCAGTCCAGATGAATAATCTAAAAAAACATTTATTGATGTACTTTCTCAGGTGAAGATACTGCAGCGGACTGAAAGAGGAAAAAAGACACAGTTCCTATTCTCCAGAAGTTTATTCATTGATTCAACCAATATTTAGAGAGAACAGTTGTATGCCAGCCCTTTCTTGTAGGCAGTCCCTGCCTTATGGAACATACACCTGAGAGCAAAGAAACACACACCTATGGACACACTAAGCCACACTATTATAATGTCTACAACACGGAGATAACAAAGTAAGTGCTCAGGTGTAGAGGGTAGAGAGCCGAGCGTTTGATCCACGGAACCTGGGCAGATGCCACAGAGGCGGCCACTGAAGTGTGGCCACCAGGGGCAGTGAGAACATGGACCAGAGCCTGACAAAGGCCCCCCGAGGTGGGGCACGCCCTCACCCCTCACGTGGTGTGGGACCCACTGCCACGTGGACACCTGAGCCATGTCAGCTGGACTCTAAACTTGCCTTATCATTCATTCTTACCAAGGACACCCCAGGCAAAATGACCCTTTTGAATCTACCCTCTTCCTCGTTTCTGACAGACAAGCCCCCAGGCCTCTCAGTTATTTAAAATAAATAAATAAATAAAAGTCTTCAGTCTTTCTGGTGGCGATGAATTTTACAGATGAAATATCCCAGAAGAGGGCTTTTCTAGGTTCAGTTTGGCAAGTTACTCTACTTTTTTTTTTCTTTTTCTTCCTGGAGGTCTTTATCAAATCAAAGCTCAAAGGATGGGGGCTCCTCCCTGCCCTAAGGTGAAGCAGAGAAGACTGTGTGTGCTCACAGGTTTGGCGGGGGACCCTCTGGCTACTGTGGAAACTGCGGAGAACCCTCCCCTCAAGGGAGGGAAGGTCAGTGTGTCCTTCTAGGGGGACCAAGAGGAATAGAATACCATCTACCAGGATTATGGTGAGAACAAAGTCACTCATGACAAAATCCAAATCACCCACCCTGAGGGAGACAGGAAGCCTTCGAGAAGGGCAGATGCTGTCACAGAAAAGTGGAGAGAGGACAAGCGTGTCCACCGATTTCCCCCAGGTTTAGAAACAGGTTTCATTAAACAGATGACCTGCCAAGGTGACGCGGTGCTCGGAGCAGAGGCAGGGCCAGCCCAGCAGGTTCTGCTCACATTGCTCCCATCCAACCACCCAATAGGAACCCACATTCCCAAGGCTGTTCCTTCGGTCTTTACAGACAAAGAAATGTCCCCAGAGAGCAGCATGGTCCAGGCAGGCTGGGGGCAAGAGCCAAGTGTAGCCTGTTCTGAAGAATAGGTTTCCGCCCTAGGAGCCTGGGGGGCCAGGGGTGTCCCTCTCCCTCATCAGTGAACTGAGATTAGCATCAGAAATGAGCTGGACTGCGGGACACCCAGTGGGTGTCAGAGAACTGTTGTTGGGACAAACAGTGCAGCTACAATCTGAAAGGAGACCCTGGGAAGGTGAGCGTGTGCTGCCCCGGGCCTCCAGCAGATGTGTGACCAACCGGTGGCCTTGGGAAGCCCTTCAGCTGAGTCAGAGGTCACGCACAGCCCAGGGAGGGGGCTGGAGGGCACCTCAGAGACGGGCCTTCTGTGATCACCCTCACAGAAGACCATGGCATCCGTAACTTTCCTTCAGTTCTTTCAACAAATATTTACCGAGTGTCTGCCATAGGCTGGGTGCTTTGTTAAGCTTTCAATAGGTAAACTGAAGCAAGTCCACCCAAGCCAAGGCTTAAGCACACAGCAGGTTGACTTTGATGGGAAAAAGTACTTTTAGACTTTCAACATGAAGTTACATCCAGGAAGGCAGGACTTCCAGAAATGCTGTGCCTCAACCAGGTTCCCGTGGGTGCCTCTGACTGGTCCTCCAGCTCTTGCAGTCATCACCCCCAGGCCCACCAAGGGGATCAACACACAAATCCACCAAATGTTCCTGTGAACAGAATTCCTCCATGTCGTCTAACCTGTAAAACCCAGCACCTCAGCAGGAGTTAGAGGCTTCCTGCTTTAGACCTCCCTGTTCATGCCCAGGCGACAGCCATTCTGAGTGCTTCCGGAGCTCATGTCTGTCTCTGAGCCCCTGCTCTCGTCCACCCCTCTGCATCCCCCTGACGACTGTCCACATGAGGCCTCCTAGAGAGTGCAGCACAGCACCCTCTCCTTGAGAGCCCAGAGCCCTGGTGAGACTTGTCACCTGCATGGGCTGTGGATTCTTGTGATCAGGACCATGGTTTGTTTTGGGGAGGCTTCCCTGGTGGCTCAGATAAGAAATCGCCCTGCAATGCAGGAGACCCAGGTTCGATCCCAGGGTCAGAAAGATTCCCTGGAGGAGGGAATGGCAACACACTCCAGTATTCTTGCCTGGAGAGTCCCATGGCCAGGGGAGCCTGGCGGGCTACAGTCCATGGAGTCGCAAAGAATCAGACATGACTGAGTGACAGAGAACACACACAGGAATCCTAACAGGGTCAGGCACCTACGAGGCAATCAGTCAGCACCTGCTGAATGGCAGGGTGACCGTCACCGCGAGTGGCCTTCAGCAGAGAGGAGAACTCAGGTAGAGGGTCCAAGCAGACTTCAGGGGAAGCATGGGGAGTGTGGACAGGGAGGGGGCCAAGATTCACCCAGCCAGGAGGGAGACTTAGGGCTGAAAAACACACGCATCTCCCCCAGTCCCAAGCTCCAACAGTCCTCAGAGGTCACATTGCAGGGGGGTCCACGCACCCCCATCCAGGCAGAGGCCCCGGGTTCTGGGAGGCTCCCCACGGGGGAGGAGGGCGGGAACCCGCATTCCCGTGGCTGCAGACTTCTCCACAGGCCGGGCTGCCCAACGAGGGTCCTTGTTTTGTTATTGGCGGGTGTAACCCAGCAACGCAGCAGCTGACTCATTCCAGTCTCGGGCTATTTAATTCCCCTCGAGCCTCCTCCACGGATGGCAGGGGGAGAGGGGGGAAGGGACCCCAAGAAGGCACTCCAGGGACCCCGCCCATGAGGAGGGGAGTCCAGTCCACAGGCCGAGGCAGACCAGCACTCCGCCCTCGGGTGCTGTTCCTGACAGCAGGCAGCGGTGACCTCCATGGGCCTCCTGTGCAGAAGTGCAATGCTCTGGCGTTGAACTCTCATTCACAATGGGTGAACAGCACTCACGTCAGAAAGGCAGCCCAGCCTGCTGCTCGTAGGAGCAAGATTTTCTCCTTCAGTGGCCAGCCTCTTCACGTCTCCCTCACTCAGGTCTCAGCCCCCTTTGCTGCCAGATGGCATGAACACTTTTCCGTTTTAAATATAAGTTGATATCATAAAGTGCTCAAAACAGTACCTGGCACTTAGATAAGATAGACCAAAGTTTCCAGAATAAATCTTTACAGAGATGGTACCCTTTCTTAGCAAATGTGCCAAAGATTGAGGAAATGAATCAAGTGGAGGAAACAGGCAAACAGAAGGCTCAAAGTACCTCCGAGCCCGAGGAGGTTTATCTGACTCATGCCCCTTGTTTAATCACCCAGAAAGGCTCCCAGGCAAGGCGTCACTACTCCACAGAAGAACAGGAAACCCAGGCTACAGCATTAAATACATTTGTTGGTGTTGTTCAGTCGCTCGGTCGTGTCCAACTCTTTTCGAACCTGTGGACTGCAGCATGCCAGGCCTCGCTGTCCATCACTAACTCCTGGAGCCTGCTCAAACTCATGTCCGTTGAATCGGTGAAGCCATCCAACCATCTCATCCTCTTTTGTCCCCTTCTCCTGCTGCCCTCAATCTTTCCCAGCATCAGGGTCTTTTCCAGTGAGTCAGTTTTTCCCATCAGGTGGCCAAAATATTGAATACACTAACTTTCATAAATCACTTCAAGAGTAAAATTACATCATAAAGTTCTTTCTCCATGAGGAAAATCTTACATTAATTCAGAGTAACTTTTATTCAGAGATGGAACACAACGTTTTATAAGCCACAGATACTTCTTGTTCTATGAAATTCTGGTGCTTGTTCTCTGCACACTTTGGTTTGGATTGTTTGGATTTTTCTTATTTGTAAGTGCTCTTTGCATGTTAAGGAACCTAGCCTTTTGTAATATATTTTCTGCATTTCTTTCAACTTACCATTTGTATTTAGATGTTGTCTATAGTATTTTTGCCATACAGAAGTTTTTATATAATTAGACTTACTGATCATTTTCTTCCATGTCTTCTGAGTTTTGTATCATTATTAAATAGTTCATTCCAAGGTTATTTTTAAAGATTCAACTGCTTTCTCTAACTTTTATGGTTTTGTTACTTTGCACTTAAATCCTTGATCCATTTTGAATTTATTTTCTCTCATTTTTTCCTAATTATCCCCAAACCACATACTTAACTTACCCCCTTTTTGCACTTATTTAAATATTACCTTTGCTGCTGCTGCTGCTGCTAAGTCGCTTCAGTCGTGTCCGACTCTGTGCGACCCCATAGACAGTAGGCAGCCCACCAGGCTCCCCCATCCCTGGGATTCTCCAGGCAAGAATGCTGGAGTGGGTTGCCATTTCCTTCTCCAGTGCATGAAAGTGAAAAGTGAAAGTCAGGTTCTTTATTGTATACTAAATATCCCTACATATTTCACCCTATGTCTTAGATTCTGTGGTCTGCTCATTGATTTTTCTGTCCGTGACATGCTATACTGTTTTATTACTGAACCATTAAAATATATTTTAATATATGCTGAGATCAGTCCTTCCAATACTATTTTTGCCTGTTTATCTTTCTAGGTGAATTTTAGGATCATTTTGTAAAACCTTTTCTAAAATGTTACTTTAAATTATTTGAGGTAATTTACCTGGAATCTCAGTGAATTCATGATTTAATTTAGAACAAACTGACATATCTACAATACTACTCAGTATTCCTATCCAAGGAGAAAGCAGCTTTTTTATCCTACATAGAATTGTAACATTTATCTATATAGGTCTAGCTCAATTCTTGCTAAATTTATTTCTAGGAATTAACTATATTTCAAATTTTAAAAATGATACACACAGCAAAAAAGTCTATTACTCAGATTTACACTGCTATTTAAAGAGGGTTTTCACTTCAACTTGATTTCCTAATTGATTATTTATTGTATATAAGTGAAGGATAGTTCTTCAGTAGATAATCTTAGTTTTCCTAATCCTGCTTGCAATGAAAGAAATGTACATGAAAATGAGGATCAGATTATTCACACATCAGACTGGTCAAGATGAAATGATTACTATCTGCAGTGTTAGTGTGTGGAGAGAGAGGAAGGCTCAAACTCCGCAGGCAGGGTCACATGTGATTCCAAAGAGTTTGTGGGTAACTGCAGAACAACCCAACCACATCTTCTAAGACGTTTTCAGGTGTCTTAGAGAAAGTGCACAAAAGTCTCCATTCTCCCAGAAGAGTAAACATGTATGTTAAGAAACAAAACACTTTGATGCTAAAAACAAAGAAGTGAAATGACAAACATCCAAGGTTCCTGCTCTTCTCCTGTCTCATGACAATAGTCACGAAGCTTCTCTAGATGTCTTCAGAGGATGCCACCGGGCATCCTGAAGGGCGTCAGGGTCAAGTGTGTTCTATAGACCTCCGATCCCATGATAATTCGGGGCTTATTAGAAATGAAGACCCCTGTGTCCAGACCTACTGAACACATGCTTAGTGGGCGCATCTCAGAAATGGCATTGTAGCAACTTCTGGATATCTTCTTACACTTTTGATAGCTTGAGAACAACTCTCGTAAAAGGCAGACTGTAAGATATTGAGTTTGATATTTTTGCAGTCTATGAGATTCATAATCCCACACTATGAAGTCCAGAGTTTGCATATCTATATTAAGATGATGACTGTATACCCAGGACATAATAAAGTTACATTTATCAGACACCATTTTACAAGTGATAGAAGAATAATGGCCTCTTGAGCTATTACCAAAGAGCTAGTGGTTCTGGTGTGTTCTAGTGTGGACAGTATATTTCTAAAATACCATACCAGCATTAAGCAAGCATTTGATATTCTGCCAACCACCTGGGATAAGACAGCTACCATTTCACTGAAAAATATCTGCCCTGTAAGTTTACTCTCCTCCAACCATAGCCCCTTCCAAGGTCAAGCTTATACCACTGACTCAGCTGGCCATGAGGACACAACACAGCACCATGAGTGGGAGAGGCTGTTGACTGTCTGCTGGCATTAGTTTTTGCCAAAACCTCCCATGTGTTTAAGGCATTCTAGCCAAAAGCAATGGAAATCGAAACGTCCCATCAAGACCCAGCAGAGGCAGGTTGCAGGCTGTTTGCAAAGGCTGTCATGTGCCCTGAAGTGGTCTCCATCTCCCCAGCTCCCTGGAGCAACCACTGAAATGAATAATGAAGGCTTACTATGCTCCTGCCAGCTCGTACTTTATCTAAATATCCAAGATATTTGTGTCACACCCAGAAAGGCAACCATTTTAGCAGTAAGTGAAGCCGCAAAATCTCTGTTCAACATGCCAGTACTTTTAGATTCTCAGATTGGCTTATCTGTAAGGTGGAACTAAAACTTAAATGCACTTAAAAAAAAAAAAAAGAATTACTACCTTTGCAATAAATATCTGATTGGACAATAACTTTTTTTAATGATTCTAAGCACTTACAGTTAAAGCACTTGGCATGTGTACCCTGGAAAGGATTTCTGCTCCCAGGGGGCCAAGCCTGCTTGTTACTATGTGTCTGTAAATGGTATCTACCAGGCCACATTCCTGGTGTCAAGTTCAAACAAGCAGTGTCAGGTCTCTGCCACAGATTTAGATGGCCTGTTTTCTCATGGAAATGCCACAATTTGAATTGAATGAGGACTGAGCAGAAAACACAGGGTCTCAAGGCGGAGGCCTGGCCGCTTCCTCCACCTCCTAGCCTCCTAACACATCTTCTCCAGACAGAAACAGAGGCTGGTCCCAAGGGGCCAGAGAAACCACTGGAAAAGGTCATTGGCTTGAAATTCTCTGTCAAATCAGTTACCGTTTATTTTCTCTCGATAACTCAGAAATCACTGTTTGTCCTGGACCCTATTCTTACTTCTTAAAAGATGAACAAAACGTGAACATCGGCTCTGGGACAGATGCTGTTGTTGTTCAGCCGCTAAATCATGTCCAACTCTCCGCGACCCCGTGGATTGTACACACCAGGCTTCCCTGTCCTTTACTATCTCCCAGAGTTTGCTCAAGTGTCCATTACGTTGATGATGCCATCGAACCATCTCATCCTGTCGCCCCCTTCTCCTCCTGCCCTCAATCTTCCAGCATCAGGGTCTTTTTCAATGAGTTCGTTCTTCCCATCAAGTGGCCAGAGTATTGGAGCTTCAGTTTCAGCATCAGTCCTTCTAATCAATATTGAGGGTGGATTTCCTTTAGGATTAACTGGTTTGATCTCCTTGCAATCCAAGGGACTCTAAAGTCTTCTCCAGCATCACAGTTCAAAAGCATCCATTCTTCGGTGCTCAGCTTTCTTCATGGTACAACTCGCACATCCGTACACGACTGCTGAAAAAACCATAGCTTTGACTAGACAGACCTTAGTTGGCAAAGTGATGTCTGGGACAGATACCAGGGTTTGAAGCTGGGCCCCACACCTTCTCAGCCACAGGATCCGGGTAAGTTCCTCAATCTGTGTCTCTGTTTCCTTATTGGTAAGTTGGGAGAATGACGGTTACTCTCAGAGGCAGGGCTGTGAAGAGTAAGATAAGCTACTCATAACAGTCTCTGGCACACAGTAAGCATTCAGCTCAGGTTGACAGTGATGACTCAGTCCACTATCTAAGTGCACAGTACTTAGATTAAGTAAATATCGTGCCATTTGAAAGTAACCACTGACATGGCTATAATTCTTCACAGAAGTTACATTTTGAACTCTGAAAGGTCTGGGCAATATGTAAAATGAAAGATGAAAGATAGTATATTCTAAGAAAATCTCCAGGAACAAAAGCTTAAAAGAGTTCTTAAAAGTAAGAATAGGGTCCAGGACAAACAGTGATTTCTGAGTTATCGAGAGAAAATAAACGGTAACTGATTTGACAGAGAATTTCAAGCCAATGACCTGCTTAATTGTGTGTTAGTTGCTGACTTTTAAAAAATCTCTCCCTCACCCCCTAAAGAAGGTTAGAAAGAGTACTGTGGTTTTGGATTAGAGTCAGAGGCATCAGTATAAACTTATGTTTACCTTAATATAGATACAAATTAATGATTATAGAAATAATTATAGATACATGTGAGTGTATATTCCAGTTAGCATCCATACACATATTTCCTGGCTCTGTTTACCTAGACTCAACAACATTCCAGTAGCATTGAGCATAGTCATCCCAGATCTTGGTTTTTAAATACCCTTTTCCAGTAGAAGCGACAAGAGCTGCTTGGAGAAATGGCTGAGTCTAAAGCTGTATCCTAAAACATACAAGATGAGTCTGGAACATCTCCTTGTGCCAAAAAGTAAGGAAGTGCTAAAGAACCAAAATTACGAGAATTTGTTAAAGGAACACAGAAGCAACAGAAAGGGCTCCCAGTGGCCAAAGTTGGAGCAATTTGAGCAACAAGTAAAAGTGAAAGTGAAGTCGCTCAGTCGTGTCCGACTCTTTGTGACCCGTGGACTGTAGCCCACCAAGCTCCTCTGTCCATGGGATTCTCCAGGCAAGAATACTGGAGTGGGTTGCCATTTCCTTCTCCAGGGGATCTTCCCGACCCAGGGATCAAACCCAGGTCTCCCACATTGCAGGCAGACACTTTAACCTCTGCACCACCAGGGAAGCCTGAGCAACAAGCTAAGTAACACAATATTGCACTATAACTTAAACTTATAAATATCTGTGAGTCCACAATGATACAGATAAATAACTAAATACAAAAATCAGGGAGGGAAGACGAATTTCACCTGCAGAAGAATTACAAATAACTTATATCAGGACTCCTCCCTCAAGGAGGTGGGGTACAATCCCCGCCCCTCAAGTGTGGGCTGTGCCCAGGGACCGCCTTCCAAAGAGCCGGGGAGAGTAACTTCACAGCCACCATCTCGGCCAGGAGGTCAAGGGCCACCTCACCAGGGATGTTATCATGTTGATAACACAAACCCTTGCTTAACTGGTAATAAAGTCACAAAAAGAGCACTTTACTTCTGTGGTCTTCTTCCCCTAAACACACGCCCGCCCCCAGTCCAATCACGAGAAACACAGCAGACAGGCCCCAAAGGAGAGACAGTCTCCAAACTACCTGACCAGCACTAAGAACTGTCAAGGTCATCAAAAACAAAGGAAGTCTGGGAACCTGTCCCAGCCCGAAGATCCTAAAGAGCCCTGGGAACTGGATGTGATACAGTGTTCTGGATGGGATTCCAGAATAAAAAAGGGATATGAGGGGGAAGGAGTGAAATCTCAGTAATATATGGACTTTAGTTAATAATAAAGTATCAATACAATCAATAAAGTTAATAAAAGTATCAGAAACGAAGAATCAATAACTAAGGAATATAGGTGAAAAGAAGAGAAGCTAAAAGCAAAGGAGAAAAGGAAAGATATAAGCATCTGAATGCAGAGTTCCAAACAATAGCAAGGAGAGATAAGAAAGCCTTCCTCAGTGATCAGTGCAAAGAAATACAGGAAAACAATAGAATGGGAAAGACTAGAGATCTCTTCAAGAAAGGTAGAAATGCCAAGGGAAGATTTCATGCTAAGATGGGCTCAATAAAGGACAGAAACGGTATGGACCTAACAGAAACAGAAGATATTGAGAAGAAGTGGCAAGAATACAAGGAAGAACTGTACAAAAAAGACATGACCCAGATAATCACGATGGCATGATCACTCACCTAGAGCCAGACAGCCTGGAATGTGAAGTCAAGTGGGCCTTTGGAAGCATCATTACGAACAAAGCAAGTAGAGGTGATGGAATTCCAGTTGATCTACTTCAAATCCTGAAAGCATGGCTTGGAGAATTTTGAGCATTACTTTACTAGCATGTGAGATGAGTGCAATTGTGCAGTAGTTTGAGCATTCTTTGGCATTGCCTTTCTTTGGGATTGGAATGAAAACTGACTTTTTCCAGTCCTGTGGCCACTGCTGAGTTTTCCAAATCTGCTGGCATATTGAGTGCAGCACTTTCACAGAACTGGACATGGAACAACAGACTGGTTCCAAATCAGGAAAGGAGTATGTCAAGGCTGTATACTGTCACTCTGCTTATTTAATTTATATGCAGAGTACATCATGAGAAATGCTGGGCTGGAGGAAGCACAAGGTGGAATCAAGATTGCCGGGAGAAATGTCAATAACCTCAGATATGCAGATGACACCACCTTTATGGCAGAAAGTGAAGAAGTACTAAGGAGCCTCTTGGTGAAAGTAAAAGAGGAGAGTGAAAAAGTTGGCTTAAAGCTCAACATTCAGAAAACGAAGATCATGGCATCCAGTCCCATCACTTCATGGCAAACAGATGGGGAATCAGTGGAAACAGTAAAAAATAAACAGACTTTATTTTGGGGGGCTCCAAAATCACTGCAGGTGGTGACTGCAGCCATGAAATTAAAAGACCCTTGCTCCTTGGAAGGAAAGTTATGACCAACCTAGACAGCATATTAAAAAGCAGAGACATTACTTTGCCAACAAAGGTCCGTCTAGTCAAGCCTACGGTTTTTCTGATAGTCATGCATGGATGTGAGAGTTGGACTATAAAGAAAGCTGAGCGCCAAAGAATTGAAGCTTTTGAACTGTGGTATTGGAGAAGACTCTTGAGAGTCCCTTGGACTGCAAGGAGATCCAGCCAGTCCATCCTAAAGGAGATCAGTCCTGGGTGTTCATTGGAAGGATTGATGTTGAAGCTGAAACTCCAATACTTTGGCCACTTGATGCGAAGAACTGACTCATTTGAAAAGACTGATGCTGGGAAAGATTGAATGCAGGAGGAGAAGGGGATGACAGAGGATGAGATGGTTGGATGGCATCACCAACTCGATGGACATGAGTCTGGGTAAACTCCAGGGGTTGGTGATGGACAGGGAGGCCTGGCGTGCTGTGGTCCATGGGGTCACAGAATCGGACATGACTGAGCGACTGAACTGAACTGATAGGTTGCTCAGTTGGGACAAATATACCACAGTAATCATTGTAAGATGTTAAAAGTAGGGGAAACGGGGCTTCCCTGGTGGCACAGTGGATAAGAATCCACCTGCCAATGCAGGGGACACTGGTTTGAGCCCTGGTCTGGGAAGATCCCACATGCTGTGGGGCAACTAAGCCCCTGTGCCACAACCACTGAGCCTGTGATCTGCAACAAGAGAAGCCACTGCATTGAGAAGCCCTTGCACTGCACCTAGAGAGCAACCCCTGCTCTCTACAACTAGAGAAAGTCCGCATGCAGCAAGGAAGATCCAGTGCAGTCATAAATAAACAAATATTTTTTTTTACATAGGGAAAACTAGATGTGGGGTATATGAGAACTGCATGCTAATTCTGCAACTTTTCTATAAGACTATTCTAAAATAAAGTTTATTTAGGCTTCCCTGGTGACTCAGATGGTAAAGAATCTGCCTGCAACGGGCACACCAGGGTTTGATCCTTGGATCAGGAAGATCCCCTGAAGACAAGTTAATCGCAACCCACTCCAGTATTCATGCCTGGAGAATTCCATGGACAGGGGAGCCTGGAGGGATACAGTCCAGCTAGTGGCAAATAGTTAGACACAACTGAACACACACATACTACTAAGTTTAAAATTAGCTATAAAAATAAACACTCCCCAATATACACATGGAGATTTGGGCCCCAACTCTCTCCTAATCTCCAGCAGACCAGAACACACAAATCCACAGTCACACCATACACTCTCATGAAACCTTCTCTGTGGCCAACAAGTATCGGTTACAGAGATTCCAGGCCATATCAGAGGTCCAAGACCGTTTATCAAGACTCACGATAAGGCTGTGATAATTAAATCAGAGGAGTATAGGTGTGACGATGACTAAGCAGGCTGGTGAAACAGAACCGAGAGCTCTAGAAACAGACCTGTGCACCAGGGCACGTGACATAGGACTGAGCTGGAGAGATTGCAGAGGGGAGAGAACGGGCTTTACAACCAGCAGTGCTGAGACACATGGACGTCTAGATAGGAGAACCTAGGCAGCGTATACAAAACCGAGGCCAAGTGACTTAAGGACAGACAGGAAAACAAAACTGCAAAGCTTTTCAAAGCTAATCAACACAGGGAATATCTTCTTGATCTTAGGGGTGTGGAAAGATTTCTTAAATGACTCATCCTCCATCCACCCTCCATGCCAAAAAAGGTATAAAGGAAAAAAATTGATTAATTCTCTTAGGTAGGAATTATAGACTCTGATGATGTAAAAATATAAAAACAGTGAAAATATAAGACAAATCTGAAGAAGATATTTCAGCATATACTATCAAAGATAGATAACAGATAGACAGATAGACAAATGTTGTTCAGCCGCTCACTCATGTCCAACTCTTTGTGACCCCATGGACTGTAGCCCCCCAGGCTCCTCTGTCCATGGGATTCTCCAGACAACAAAACTGAAGTGGGTTGCCATTCCCTTCTCCAGGGGATCTTCCCAACCCATGAATGGAACCCTTGTCTTCTGATTGGTGGGTGGATTCTTTACCACTGAGCCACCACATGCTATGAAAAGTAAGATTAAGGTAAACATCCCAACAGAAAAGAATGGCAAAGACTTGAACAGGCTCTTCACACAAGGAGAAATCTCAATGGCCAAAAAATAAAAACGTGCTGACTTGGCTGGTAACTGGGGAAAAGCAAACTGAAATTCTTATCAGCTCCCTCTCCTCGCCCTGGCGTCTTACAGCACTAAGAGCAGAAAGCACTGGGTGTCTCCTGCACAGCCTGTGTCCCCTTTGGAGAACCCTGGTGTCACCTCAGTAAAACTGAGCTCATGAGTCAGCAATTAGGCTCTCACACACTCGAGCCTAGAGGAATGCTTACACTCAACACTAAGAGATGTGCAAGAATATTCAAGAAGCACTGTTCATAGTAACAACAAGCCAGAAATCACTCAAATACCCACCACTGCAGGATGGGGAGATAAGCTGTGTTACACTCAGTTCAAACAGAACCATGTGCTGGAAACGGGCAAAGTATAGCTAACTTTCGTCAGCAATCTCCCAGGGTGAGAGACAAGACATCATCTAAGACACACAGGTTATTTTATTTGTGCAAAGTTCAAAAGCAGGCAAGCCTGAGCCTATTGTTTAGAAAGGCAAACATGGGTGGCAAAGTACAAAGGAAAAAAGCGATGGCTATCGCAGAAGTCAGCAGCAGAGACTTGTGTGGGGAGAGAAGGGGATGTGATTGGAGAGGGAGGCGCACTCGTAGGTTCAGAGCTGTTCATTTTGTTCTTTAAAATTCATATGATTCTTTAAGATACACGTAAATGTTTTACAGACTCTTCATTAAGTTGTTGCTGTTGTTCACTCTCTAAGTCGTGTTGGACTCTGCAACCCCAAGGAATGCAGCACGCCAGGCTTCCAAGTCCTTCACTATCTCCTGGAGTTTCTTCAAACTCATGTCCATTGAGTCGGTGATGCCATCCGACCATCTCCTCCTCTGCCGCCCCCTCCTCCTGTCTCTTCATTAAGAGTACTTTATAACTGAAATGGAAAGCAATCCCAGATCATTGTCTGGGGAGGACAAGCATCAGTTCCTTCCTCCTGCTTGGATGAGGGATGCAGGCTCAGGCCTGACACAGCACAGAAAATCATGCATCTCAGGGCTCAGAGCACACACTGTAACAGGGCAGACTCTACACCTCCTTATTTCACGTAAGGAAAATGCTGGATGCGTTGATTTCATTCACTCATTTCAGTTCAGTTCAGTCGCTCAGTTGTGTTCAACACCTTGAGACCCCATGAATCGCAGCACGCCAGGCCTCCCTGTCCATTACCAACTCCTGGAGTTCACCCAAACCCATGTCCATTGAGTTGGTGATGCCATCCAACCATCTCATCCTCTGTCATCCCCTTCTCCTCCTGCCCTCAATCTTTCCCAGCAGCAGTGTCTTTTCAAATGAGTCAGCTCTTCGCATCAGATGGCCAAAGTATTGGAGTTTCAGCTTCAACATCAGTCCTTCCAATGAACACCCAGGACTGATCTTTAGGATGGACTGGCTGGATCTCCTTGCAGTCCAAGGGACTCTCAAGAGTCTTCTCCAATACCACAGTTCAAAAGCATCAATTCTTTGGCGCTCAGCTTTCTTTATAGTCCAACTCTTACATCCATACACGACCACTGGAAAAACCATAGCCTTGACTAGACGGACCTTTACTTGTTTGTTTATATTGCGCCTCGAGGCTTGCGGGATCTTAGTTCCTCGACCAGGGATTGAACCTGGGGCAGTGAAAATTCAGTCTTAACTAACAGACTGCCAGGGAATTCCCTGGGTGGGTTTTAAAACTTGCAGCGTATTTCCACATCTTGTACAGTAGTGGTTTTTGACATTCACTGGCTTTTGTGCTTTTCAATATTTGGAATAAATTGGATTTTTATCATTTGGTCTATAAATTTAAAGAAACGCTCAGACCATTTTTGGCCCACTGTGAAGACGGGAATAAGCTTTAAAGTCACATGTAAGAAGTGAAAGCAATTTGTGTATTCTTAGTCAAAAATACGTATTTCCAAATATATTTCTCATCTGTTAAAGCCCTTGACGTTCTCCCCAAACTTGAAACCACTGGTGCCTGGTGACTTCTGATGTGGCTGGTGTGTGTTTCGGGCAGCTGCACAGTGGGGCCGAGCCTGCACCATCCAGGCATCAGCCCAGGCCCTCGGTCTGGCTGTTACACAGGAGACTGCAGGAACCTTAGTGGCCCCCATGCCTGCCCTGAGGCTGGCAGGTAAGCTCCCCGGCTTTAGTTATTGGTGACTCCACGAAGCTCTACGCTGAGAAGAAGCTGAGGCCACAGAGGCTCAGGAGAAGAAAGTCATGATTGATGGACGACGGAGCCCCGGGTATGAGAGACACAAGCCGGCGGCAGGACCCCAGAGGATTGCCACCCCGGCCACGCCCATTAACCCAAACACTCCACACACTTGTAAGCTGTTTACAGACTGTCCACGTACCACCCACCATCTTCTCCCCATTCCCAAGCGCAGACCTGGCAAAGGCCCTCCCACGTGCACGCCTCTGTCCACTGTCTTCCCTTCCCGGAATCGCCTCCTAGCCGGCTCCTCCTGAACAGCCCAGTGTGTGACACGTGGTATCCACAAGCCTTCCCCGTCACCTCCGTGACTGTGGGCTTCCCTGTTTCCGAATCCCTTTGTCCTCCTTGCACCCGAACGTGGAACTTTATTAACACAGTTTTTATTGCTCACTAGGCACCTTCTTGCTCTCCCACCCTGTGGTCCCCTTGGCTCCCCAAACAAAGGAAAGAGCTCTAAGGAGACACTTTCTTCTCTTTCCTTGTACTTCTCATAGTGCCTCCAGTGGGCTGAGTCGAGCCAGGGAGTTAATCCCATTTCAATTCCAGGGCACTTTCAAACTATGCCAGGCATAGCTCGGCACAAGGATTAAGAGGCTTACACAACCAACCAAAGTCTGTTAGATGAGCCTGGTTCCCCCTACACACACACACACACACACACACACACACACACCCACACACCCACCCCAAATCTATACATGCTCCTTCTCCAACCCCCAGTGAAAACCAAATTGTAGTCTCTGGCAATTACAGAAGAAGCCAAACACTTTGGATTAAAGTAAAAGAAGGTCAAGCTCTAAATAAGGTCTCGAGTGTAGATACTTGGCTAATGCCCCAGAAAAGTCATACCAGCAGGCGGAATCCGGAGCAGCTGGACTGGCTGACCAAGAACTCGACTCTACTGCCATGGACGGGAATCAACAGCAGGTGCCCGCTAGGTTCACAGGCCTATCACTCACCAGACTATTTCTGTCTAGAGGGAGAAAGTTTATCCTTTGGGCAAGGACCAGTCCACCAGGCTTCCCCCTCCAGCTTTTCCTAAATGGGAGTTTTTATATAGTTCTCCCGTTGTTCTTTTGTACAGCATGTGTGTGTGTGGCGGGGCGGGGGGAGGGGCAAAGGTTTACAAAGCTTTAGCTCATCATATACAACATATATAATATGCACGCATGTATGTGCACATACACACATCCACACACACACACCACTGCCTAAGATTTACTTAATTTGTTTCAATCTAAATCCAGTTTTTGTGAACTGAAATTTTTACTGGAGTAGCTGTGGATTCACACAGAGTACAAGAAATAATACCGAGAGTCCTTGTACAAGTTGCCCTGTTTTCCCAAATGGCACCATTTTGCAAAACTATAAGATCACCCAGAATCCTGACATCCACACTCCATCTCATATTCCCCTGGTTTTACTGGTGCTCCTCAGTGTGAGTTAAGTTCTGCACAGTTTTATCACCGTGTGGGTTTGTGTGTCCCCCCTGCATAGAGAGGTGACATTTCTAGCATCACAAGGATGTCCATGCTGCCCTTCCTCCCCTGGCCCCCCACACATCATCCTGACCATAACCACTAATCCCTCTCTGTTTCAAAAATAGCTTCACTCCCCAAACATTATACAAGTAGAATCATACACCATGAAACCCTTGGCACTGGCTCTACTCACTCAGCTGTACTTCCCTGCAGGTTCGTCCAGGTGGCTGGCATCTGTTCTGTTTCTTTACATTGCTGAGTGGTATTCCACAGTGTGGCACACCTGCTATGTCCACTGAAGGACAGCCGGATTGATTCTGCCACTGAAAGGCTTCTGTGAACACTCACGTGCTGGTTTTCTGTGAAGCCACATTCTCATTTCTCTGGGATAAATGCCCCAAGAGTGTGATTGCTAAACACACAATAATTTCACGCTTGGTTTTAAAAGAAATTGCCCAACTGTCTTCCAGAGTTTTATATTCATGTAAATCATGTACCAATCACATCCTCTTCCTCGGCCACAAACGTCATGATGTGGGGCAATCCTTCTACGGCAATTTAGAAACAGATAGAGCTTCAGGCCAGGATCTTTCTAGAGACCAAAAATGGAACAAACCAAATACCAGAGCTAAAGGCACCTCTGTTTTTTCACCATGTGGATACCAGTGAAAACTGAAAGTGTTAGTCACTTAGTCATGCCCAACTGTCTGCGAGCCCATGGACTATAACCCACCAGGCTCCTCTGTTCATGGAATTCTCCGGACAAGAATACTGGATCAGATTGCCCTGTCCTCCTCCAGGGGATCTTCCCCACCCAGGGATCGAATCTGAGTTTCCTGCATTGCAGGCGGATTCTTTACTGTCTGAGCCATGAGTATCTTGCAACAAATTCCACTCTTTCCTGAAATTAATTTCAACTGGGTTTCAATTCCCTGTAATCAAGAGTCCTAATTCCACTCACATTTAAATCATTTCCTGCTTAAACTGTCACCCATCAGTGTTCCCACGATCTTCAAGGCTTAGTTCACTGAAAGTCACACCTTTACCACAATCCGTGGTGTCGGCTGACAGCAGAGGCTTTCTCTCAGCAGAGCCCACCTCCATCTGCCCACCCCACCTCCTTCCAACGAAGTGAAAGCCATTCAGCTGGGAATTCTAGATGATCAGGTTGTCTCAGGATTACAGTAAAGAAGGCAGAGACCTAAACTAAGTCTAGAGAGTTTAAAGATTTGTACCCTGGAAAACAAACAGTTAAGTGGTGGTTATGGGTGTGATTACAAACCAACCTGATGCAATGTGATATAAAGCTTTTGAAATCCCAAAGAAACAGAGCAACCTGGCAGAGACTACCTTCAGGGTTTCCACAAGGTCTGTTTTCATTATTCATCAGCTTTGGTTTCATCATGTTTGGATTAGCAAAACCTGAAGCGTGGGTCGTGGTCTTTACAAAAATCAAGTACTCACATTGCTGAGAATTTAATTAAGCAGGGGAGGGAGACAATGTAAATTCACCATTTCCTTTTTTATTTCAGTTTTATTTAGTAAAAATAGTTTGCTTATCAGGCTAGATAAAGCCACCATCACAGCTCTCGTCTATGTAGTCTGGGTTCCTACAAACCTTCCTCCAGCAGAAGAAGTTCAATATCCAAATAACGTTAATTTTAAACTACAGCCTTGACTTAACATGAGTAAGATGAAGCTACAGGACTGAAACAATGTTGCTCATGATTTTTCAGAAAAGAAAAAAACCTATGTGTATATACACACATACACACACACATGATTTAGGGTCCTATTTTCTTATCTGCTCTTTACTCACAATGACTGCCTAGAAACAGCCAAGGCAGACACTCCACTCTCTCTGGGGGAAGCCCAAGTGTTCACACATGAGGCACCAAATTCGGATCTTGGAACAAAACAGTGAGCTCATACTGACCCAGCCACATCCTTTAAATTAAAGTCTAGAAAGAAAACGAACAGGACGTTATGGAAAATGTGAAGAATTCTAACATTCCTTCCCATATGAAAATGTTACTAAAATGGTAATGGTAGTAGCAATGACAAAAAACAACAGAAAAGCTAACAATAAACAACAATAAGGGAATTCCCTGGTGGTCCACAGGTTAGGACCCCGAGCTTCCACTGCTAGGTCCAGGTTCCATCCCTGATTGGGGAACTAAGATCCTGCAAGCCTCTTGGTGAGGCCAAGTAAATAAATTAATTTATTTATTTTAAAAAATAATGAAACCATTTAGCCCAAAGACATGGAGAGTCAGGAGTGTAACTGTGCTCTGTACAGGAGACTTGATGATAATATTCATGAGTGAGTCTCCCTCATATTTGCATTTCCAAATTATTTCCCCTCATTTCTACTCTGCTTGAATAAATAACACCTTGATGACTACAAGTGGATGACATGGGTTAAATGATGACAGAACAGACTTAACCACATGGGTATGACAGCGTTTCAAGCACAGACATTCAAGGGGAGGACATGAGCCCCACACACATCTTTTAAGTTCCTCTCACCTGATGTCCGAGAGATCGCACTTGTTCCCAGCGATGGCCATCACGATGTTTTCTGGACCATGTTCTTTCAGCTCTTTCACCCATTTCTTCAAGGTATGAAATGAATCCTAAACCAAAAGTGTAGTCAACCTTGGGAAAGACCCATCAACGTAATATCTCAACCACACAGAAATACAAACCCAATATAATCCACTGAAGAAAAACATTTTCAGGGGGCACACACACAGATGAACATACTACCCCAATCTTGGCACAAAATTTAGTATTAGGTAAGTTTTACTCACATAGGCTGTAAAAGGTTCCTTTTCTAAAACATAAACTTGATGAAGTTAAGATAATCATGTTAGTAATTTCCTTCTACAAATAACATTAATTTTAAATTACAGCCCTGCCTTAACATGAATAAGATGAAGCTACAGGACTGAAACAATGTTGTTCATGATTTATCAGAAATGAAAAAAACAGATATATATATATATTTTTTTTTTTCCGCAAAAGAGTTGGACATGACTTAGTGACTAAACAACAACAATAACCAAAGATGCAAAACCGAAAAATACTTTTCCTTTACTTAAAAAAATTGAACATTCTGGAGAACAGTATCAGCAGGCATGACCTTACCCCTACGAACACACAATCAATTTTAAAAACGAATGATGACTATTGTTTAATTTAGCAAATAGATTTGAAAGGCTTTGCTACATGTTGTTGTTGTTTAGTCACTCAGTTGTGTCTGACTCTTTGTGACCCTATGAACTGTGGCCCACCAGGCTCTTCTGTCCATGGGATTCTCCAGGTAAGAATACCTGTGTGGGTTCCCAACTCTTTCTCCACTTGCTACATATAGACAAGATAAACTCAGCATTTAGTGTTCATTCCCAGCAACCACTGTTGCACGGTGCTATGCAACCTCATCCCAGGCTACAGGCAGGACTCAGGCAGTGAAGTCCCTGCTTTGGTCTTTCTAGAACAGAAACAGGCCATAGATGGCACCCAAGTTCTAAAGGAGGCATTCCTACCTGCTTGGTAATGTCGTACACTATGACAGCTGCCGCAGATCCACGATAGTACATGGGGGCCAGTGAATGAAACTGATGAGGAACAAGGGACAGTTTTAGGCCAAAGTAAGCATATTTTATACAATCCCACATTACCATAAAATTATCATCCTACATCAGCCCCATGGGATCCCTGGATTCCTCCCCTAGGACTTCCCCAGGACTCAGATAATACATTTTCCTCCACCACAGCTCATACCCTTGTGATTTACAGACCATGAAACTCACTCTTGGGCCTGGCCAAAAGTAAACCTTATCATCAGTGTGGCTATCCTAGGAATTTTCTTTTCTTTACTGCTCTTTATCTTATATGCTGGACCAGGACAATCTCATTAGGATGATACAACAATAAGATGTCTACTAAGGACACAGATCACACAATCCAGGGCCAGCATCTAGGGAGGAACACCTCAGCTGGGGCACCTTGGCCTCTGCCCTCGGGGTGGGCAACTCCTACAAATTCTCAACAAACGGTGAAAGAGGTGAGCTTCCCTCCAAACATGAACAGAGCAATCATCGCTGGTCAGAACCACTGACCCCCAAGAACCACTTATCCCCAGGTAGGATGGATACTTATCGTGGGGACACACACAGATTTTATGTCTATTTTGAAGAATATACCTTTAAACATATTTGAATATATCTAAAGAATACATCACAGAGGGGTTTTGAAAGACAATGAGAAAAAGATAACAGCTCAATAGAAAAATGAACAAAGGATATAGATAGATAGATGAATCACAGAGTTATAAAGTGCCAATAAATATTTTTAAACATGTTCAATGATAAAAGAAATGAAAACAAAAGCAATGATGGACTATGTATTAATTTATTAAGTATTAAAAAGTCATCATAAGCGGAGTTGGTGTGGCTTTGAGGAGGGAGGCACTCACTCATCCACAGGAATGTATTTAAAGATGTGACTACCGAGGGACTTCCCTGGTGGTCCAGTGGCTAAGACTTCACCATCCCAATTCAGGGGGCCTGGATTCGAGCCCTGGTCAGGGAACTACATCCCGCATGCCGCAACCAGGGACCCAGCACACCACAATGAAAATCCTGTAACCTATAACTAAGACCTAGCGCAGCCAAGTAAATAAATAAATAAATAAATATTTAAAGGAGTAAAAAATAAAAAGAACTGCTTACAGAAAGTCAGACAGAGAAAGACAAGTATCTTATGATATCACTTATATGTGGAATCTAGAAAAACAACCTAAATGAACTTCTTTACAAAACATAAACTGACTCACTGACATAGAAAACAAACTTACGGTTACCAAAGAGGAAAGCTAGGAGGAATAAATTAGGAGTTTTGGATTAACACACACACACCATGCACGCAGGCTAAGTTGCTTCAGTCATGTCTGACTCTGTGACCCTATGGACTGTAGCTTGCCAGGGTCCTCCTGTCTATGTGATTCTCCAGGCAAGAATACTGGAGTGGGTCACCATTTCCTCCTCCAGGGGTTTTTCCCAACTCAGAGAGCAAACCCGTATCTCTTGTGTCTCCTGCATTGGCAGATGGATTCTTTACCACTAGTGCCACCTAGGAAGCCCCATATACACACTACTATATATAAAACAGTAGATTCAGAGGGATATGTGCTTGCTAAGTCGCTTCAGTCACGTCCGACTCTTTGCGACCCTGTGGATCACAGTCTGCCAGGTTCCTCTGTCCATGGGATTTTCCAGCAAGAATACTGGAGTGGGCTGCCACCTCCTACTCCAGGGGATCTTCCCAACCCAGGGATCAAACCCATGTCTCTTATATGGATTTATATATATGTATCAAAATCACTTTGCTGTACACCTGGAAGTAACATAGCACTGTAAATCTCCAATAGGAAATCAAAATCAAAATTAAAATAATAAAAATAAAAGCGGCCATATTTACTAGAGAGTCGGGGTGGGAGGGAGCAGGGAGGGGAGGAAGGCCGGACATTTTCCCGTCAAACAGTAAAACCATCATTCGTTTACTTCCTGTGCAATGCTTTTCACTGAACCAACACTGGCCAAGTTGAAATGATCCTATCTGGAAACTGGATGCATGTCCCCCGCCACGAGGTTCCCCTCTACTGCAGGATGCTAGCACGACCTCACCAGAGTGTACAAGGAAGCAGGCCCCCGTCCCAGCTTCTGGGCCTCAGGCGAGTCTCCACTCCATGAGAAGCTGCCCTGCACCCGTGTGGTTTTCAGAAGGGTGCACGTGTTACATGGAGCTCAGGATAGACACAGGAGTTCCCGGCAGGAGGGCCCTGGCCACTGGCCATGACTCACTGAGGACAGAGCTTTCCATCAGCCCTGACTACCCCGCTCTGGGCTGTCCTTGTCAGCCCTCAAACATCTATTTTTAGTCCATTTTTTGGCAACCCACTCCAGATGCAGAAACCAAAATCAGAATTCCTGCCATAAAGGAGGAAAAAGCCATGTGTTTGCTAGACATTCCTGCTTTGCTAATGGAAAGGAATAAAGTGTCCCTGCAGCCCAATTACATAATATGCCCATTTTTCCAAAACAGCCTCCGTCTAAGAAAAGTCCACTTAAACACTTGAAGTAAGAGAGGCAGTACCAAACACACATCTCGAAAATTGAGACACTCGTGAACTCAGACACAAACTGTGGATCTTCTAAAATAGTTCTCATCAGTAACGCCATGAAGTGAATCTGGAACGGTCACTGGTCTACAGGTTTCATGAATTATTGATTAGAGCTTTCTATATAACGCATTACTTGCTCTTTCCTTCCTCCAAATGGAATCATTTTGAAATAAATCCGGGGATGAAGCCACTTCAACTTTATTGCCGGGGACTTAGGGGTTTTAATGAGCTAAAGTTCGAGTCTCAGTTCTAAAACCCAATAACGCATCGACCAAAGGATGTTTGTGGAGGACAGAAAGATAAATCACATCTCACCTACAATGTGTATACTTCCCCCACACATATAAAACAAAAGCATCACAAGCAGCCTCAGCATTCAACATGACATCATTCCATTTCCATGAGGTCGGAATTAAGACTGATGAAACACTTGAGTAAAAGATTCTTCTAGAAACAGGAGGTTGACAAAACTTATCAAAACAACTCACCTTGAAAGGTTATTTGAAAATCAGCACAATAGAGGCCAATTCGAAATCCCTTCCTCCCTAACTATATCTAGAATGCCGCGTTAAAGAGTTCAGATAACTTTCAGGTGACATTTAATCGTTTAGAAGAAGCACAGGGCACTGAGAACAGACAATGTGTTTGCTCAAAAGAAATGACTGTTTATGTCCGTGTGTGTGTGTGTGACTGTGTTGTAATTGCTGGATGTCTACAGGGTGAGGGCAAGGGATTGCCCTCCTCTGAGCGTCTTAGACCCTCAGCTTTCACAGGTGCAAAGTGCCACCCACTTCCAGCAACCAGCAGAGGGATACATGGGCATGGCCTTTCTGGAAAGCATCTGGACAATGTATTTACAAAGGCTTACCTACAAGTCCACTGGCAGAGGAATGGATTAAGAAAATACGGTATATATGTGGGCTTCCCAAGAGGCACTAGTGGTAAAGAATCCACCAGCCAGTGCAGGAGACTAAGGGATGAAGGTTCGATCCCTGGGGTACACAATGGAATATTACTCAGCTATTAAAAAAAAGAACAAAATAATATCAGTTGCAGCAACATGGATGGACCCAGAGATTATCATACTGAGTAAAGTCAGACACAGGAAGACAAATACCATATGATATCACTTATATGTGGCATCTAATTCTTTAAAAAGACACAAATGAACTTACTTACAAAACAGACTTATAGATATCGATAACAAACTTACAGTTATCAAAGAGCAAATGTGAGGGAGAGGGATAAATCAGAAGCTTGGGATAAACACACCCACATTACTATATATAAAATAGATAACCAACAAGGACCTACTGTATAGCACAGGGAACAGTATTCAGTATTCTGTGATGAGCAAGCTACATGAGGAAAGAATTTAAAAACGAATGAATATATGTATAACTAAATCATGTTGCAATATACCTAAAACTAACACTACATTGTAAATCAACAACTCCAGTAAAATTAAAATTAAAAAAAAGTCTTGAAACATTTGTACATTTGACTCAACAGTTCCACTTCTGAAGGGGATGATCAGAGGTGGCCTCAAAGAAACCGTAATTGGTTGGTTTAACAGCTGGAATACTGGGCAGCAATTAAACTCAAGTTTCTGAAAAATATTAAATGGCATAGAAAGCAAGATGGCTCAGTATTTCCCAAGGCGGGGTGTCCTGCAGAACACTGTGCCCTCGAAGTGCTTTTTGGAGAGAAAGCTTTCTTGGCCAAGTAAGTTTCAGGAATCGCTACATACTAAAACTTTTGAACCATGTGTTGGAGAAGATTCTTGAGAGTCCCTTGGACAGCAAGGAGATCAAATCAGTCAATCCTAAAGGAAACCAACCAAGAATATTCATTGGAAGGACCGAAGCTTCAATTCTTTGGCCACCTGATGTGAAGAGCTGATTCATTGGAAAAGACCCTGATGCTGGGAAAGATTGAGGGCAGGAGGAGAAGGGGACAACAGAGAATGAGATGCTTGGATGGTGTCACCGACTCAATGGATGTGAGTTTGAGCAAACTCTAGGAGACAGTGAAGGACAGGGAAGCCTGGCGTGCTGCAGTCCATGGGGTTGTAAAGAGTTGGACACAACTTAGCAACTGGACAACAACGTATTATAATGCTTCCCTGGAGTTCACAAAGTATTATTGGTATAAGAAAGGCTCTGAAATTTTCTATAATAAAGAAACTTTTTATTTATTTTGCTTTCAGTCAGAATTCTTTATTTTCTACCTTTTTTCAAGTAATATTTCTTAACATCTAGGGACCTAGTGAGTGTCCTGAGAACCCACTTTAGGGGCACAGGGTGAAGAGATCTCGACTCAAGACAGGGTGCTGACCTGCATCTGGCTCAGTACCAGTCTGGGTTGGGGTGAGCTGGGGTGGGTGGTGACAGCTAAGGTTTTTCCAGCTCTGTAAGGACACTCATGGTCAAGGTCAGACAGACTCTAGATGGAACTCTCGCCCTGCTCTTGCCTCACGTGCAACACAAAGCTCCCTTCATCCCATTCCACAGCATCCTGTGTGTGCACGTACACACAGTCAGCACACAGTGGAAAGCACCATTCCAGGAAACCCAGTCCTTTAGACCACCCAGTCGACTTCAGGCAAAATTCCTTACACGCAGGTTTGTGGCATCATAAATTCCATAGCAGCAATGTTCTGCATGTCAAGAAGGAGCAGTGATGGAAAATACACGAAGTTTCCTAAAAAGGACCAACACCAGCTGGGCTCTGCCTCCCCGGTGCGAGTTACCCCAGCCGAGGGCACTGGCATCAGGCCCACGAGCTGCAGGGCTTGGTTGTCTGAGGATCTCAGAGAACGCTGGTCCCTTGTGTGATGCTTTCGCACAGTCTGTCCTGGGGGTGGGGGTGGGGCAGCACACAAGCAGAAATCCTCAGCCTCCCCCAGAACGCCAGGGCAGTGGGCAGTCCAGGGCAGAAGCCAGAACATGTCCTGAGGTCCCTCAGGATTCAAACAAAGGGGGAAGAGGGGGAAGAGCATTCCTGACATTCCCGACATTCCCAGCTGGCAGAAGCTGAATGGAAAAACCATCACTGAATGTACCTTCTGTGCCATTCAGAAGAAGGTTTCTGAGTTTTACACAGACCCTCTCTCTCCACAGAAAGCAGAGGCCTATTTAATATGCCTACTCAGATGTCCTAAAAACCCAATAATACATACATAAAGTTGAATAGAAAAACCTATCAAAATGGCTATTCTGAATAATGCTCATTATAGGCAAACCCACCACTTGTTTTCATGTTTCCTGAAAGAAGTCTTTTAAAATGTTAACTGTATACATTATGTTTGCAATGAAAGGGGATATTTTTCCCCCTTTACTTTCTTTTTTCTTTTAAAGTTCCAATGCCAAAGGATTTCCTCAGCATTCAGGAATCACATCCACAGAGCTCGCCCCTCCTCCATTCACACCTTTTCTCAGCTACCGACTCCACCAGAACCTTCTGTAACCCCCTGTTTGGGCAGCAGCAGGAACTCAACAAACTTTCAGCAATGAAAGCGCCAATAACCCTGTATGGATGGGCAGGCTAGATGGTGGTGGTGGTTGTGGGGGTGGGTGTGTGTCCCATTGTACAGATGAGAAAACCAAGGCTCAGAATGATTAAGCAAACTGCCCACAGACACACAGCTCTTAAACGTCCGTAAATGTAGGTCTTCTGACCCCAAATTCCACTCTTTTTCCACTATTCAGTTTCTTCTCTGAAATGAAGCATCACTTTCAGAGGTGTAATAAAGATGCGGGCTGGCACTAACTTTACTCATTCATTCAACACCCATCTCCTGGACATCTGGTACATGACAGGGCCATTCTAAGCGATGGCGACAGAGGGTCAGCAGGTAGAACAATAGTGCTCCAAGCTATCCACAGCTTCATCCTTACAGCACAGGGCGGCCGGAGATGGGCAGCTGGTCCTGGGAAGGGAGGTTACCCCGAGCTACCAGCTGGGGGCAGTGGCATCACGCAGGGTCTTCCACATGCGTCCTCTCAGATGGAAGAGGGAGGCGGGAGAGTCAGAGAAGCTGGAAGATGCTCTGCTTTGAAGATGGATGAATGGGCCACAAGGCGAAGACTGTGGGCTGACTCTTCTCAGAGCCTCCCAAAACGAACCCGCCGGCCCACGCTCCAGACCTGGGAGGCTGTGCACCCAGGCTGTTAGAAGGCACTACATGTGCGTTACAACAGCCACAGGAAACAGAGACGGTGAAGACACCGACAAATCCCTGTCCTTCAGAAGCACTCACTCTCCTCAGAGTGGACGGAGGAGGTGGCTCCTTCAGAGGGGCCGCTCTGAAGATAAAGTTCCCGCTCAGAGGACACGCCTTTGTCCCCATAACAGGACCTGCAGTGGCTCACAGACATGCTTTTCCAAGCTACACGAAGTCTGTGTGTCTAACTTCCTTGTCAGGAAGGACATTTATTGCTTGTATTTTAACCAGACGTATGAAATCAGCTGCGTGAAAGGAAAAGAAGGAAAGCAGGGGAGGAGAGAAGGCCGACCAGGTAAAGGGCATCTCAGGTTCTTTTTTTTTTTCCTTGAATAGATGAACTTTAATATGTTCTAAATCTACTTTCAGTTTGCCTAGTGTCCAATGAAGCATTTCACTGATGCCTTCTCAATGTATACAATTAAAATTAGAATTAGAAAATTTAATGACTATTGATATTTTATCTAATTATTCTTCCATGTTTGCCACCTCATCATCTCAGATTCTTAACAAGCACAACCCCAGCCGGGCTCCAAAGTCCTGCCTCCCGCCCCAACACCTGGGCTCTCTGCCCCAGGTCCCCTGAAAGTCACAGGAGGAGACTGGCCTTTAGCCAAGAGGTGCAGACCCTGCCTCACAATGAGAAGTCACTTATGACATCAGGTGGATGCATGCTAAGTCGCTTCAGTCGTGTCCGACTCTTTTCGACCCCATGGACTGTAGCCCACCAGGCTCCTCTGTGCATGGGATTCTCCAGGCAAGAATAGTAGAGTGGGTTGCCACGCCCTCCTCCAGGGGATCTTCGTGACCCGCAGATTGAACCCGCATCTCTTAAGTCTCCTGCATTGGCAGGTGGGTTCTTTACCACTAGCGCCACCTGGGAAGACGTTATGGCATCACATCCCAGACTAAAGACACACAGAAAAAGCCCTAGGAACCAAGAGTCTTCATCCAGAGGGGCCGCTTCGGTCCCCAGGACGGGGAGATGCTCTCTGGGGAGCAGAGGGTCTGTCCTGGTGGGGAGGATGCCAGAGGAAGGGGCTGGGTCCCTTCAGGCCAGCTCAGGGTTGAGACCCCCCAGCCCACCACTGCTCCTGAGTCCCCATTCCCCGTCTCCTCCCCCTTCCCCGCATTCCCATCCCACCCACCGAGGGCAGAGACTTTGCAGTGTTTCCTGAAGGACTTACTGGATTTATTTTTTCAGTACACGGACATGTCTTTCCTCTTTCTCTCCTGTCGGCAACATTCTGACAACCCAGCAGGACAATTCTGCACGTAAAATCTTATTTTCCTAAATGACGCTAACACCCCCACACAGAACAAACCCTGGGAGCCAGGTCGGTGAACAGCTGTCCCAGCCCAAACACCACTGTCACACTCTTTTCCTCGGTTGCTGGCGCCGGGTCTCTGCCCTTCTGGGTGACTTTTCACTGAAAAGAGACTCTTGAGGCTCCCGGGCCCCACCGACAGCCGCTGCTCTCATTTAAGAGCACATCTGCAGGCCTCTGAGCCATCAGCTTCACACACAACCTTCACCCACTTTTCTTTTCTAAGAGCCTTCTTGGGGGCGGGGCGATGGAGGGAGAGCATGGTTCCCTAATTCAGACCTCAGTCCACACTGTGGAAGCACTGTTCTCTAAGAAGGGGCCTTGCATGGACCCTACCTCCTCCCACTGAAGGCAGAGCCCCCCGCCCATGGAAGTCTGTGAGGAGGTGCCGAGGGTGAAGCCCCCCTCCCTCCAGCAGCACTGAGTGTAGGCTCGGTGCTGGGAGCTGGGAGCTGGCCTCTCTCTCCAGGGGCTGTAGGGCGAGCCGGGGAGAAAACAAAGATCAGCTCTTTCTGAGCCTGTAAGAGGCCTCTTTCTTCAAGGACCCATGAAGGTCAAACTTTCCTCTGCCTTTAGCCACAGCCTATGAATAGTGAACCACTTTCCTGACCACGAACTCCAGGGCCCGAAGAAAGAAGGAAAGGAAGCAGAAGTTTCTTTTGATGTTTGTAAAGAGCCTGAACTCGACCTTGAACTTGTTGTCTTCAATTCTCTTTTCCTTCCCAAGGACCCCTTCTGACCCAATATTGAGGCCACGGCTTTCTCAGCTGCACCCTAGCAGCTATGATCCCATTATCTAAGCCTCCAAGTTATGGGAGATGGGAGGAGCTGAGCCCAAGGAGGGAAATGAGCGGGCTTGCCAGGTGGCTCAGCAGTAAAGAACCCGCATCTCAGCAATGCAGGAGACTCAGGTTCTGTCCCCAGGTGGGGAAGATCCCTGAGAGAAGAGAAGGGCTACCACTCCAGTATTCTTGCCTGGAGAATCCCATGGACAGAGGAGCCTGGCGGGCTATAGTCCACAGGGTCACGAAGAGTAGGACACGACTTAGCAACTAAACAACAAGCCAACTAGGAAAGACAGACAACTACAATGATGACTCTAACCAAATGAAACAAAACAATAAGATGATGTTCATATTTTTTCCAGGTTAGAGTCTTAAAATAATCTGCTCTGATGGATCACACCAGGAAAAGGAAGTCTGACATTTTTCCAGGATGCTGACATTTTTAATGGAGTTATTCTATGGATTGTGATTGTGTTTTAAAGCAGGCACAGAAAGATTTGAAAGTATACATCTAGAAAGGTAAAGCTTCGTCTCACATTGTGATATTCAGTAGCAAATGAGGATACACTGGTCCCCAGTTGAAATGAAAGAACAAAGGAGGAAATCAGAGGAAACTCAGAAGAAAGGAATGAGCTGACACCCTGGCACAGAAGTCTCATTTCCCCTCCCAAATCCTGACAAGAGGAGCTGGGACGACAGAGCTCGGCAGATAATTTCCCTTCTTTCTCCAGGGCTCTCTCTGAGCTCCAGTCCCTGAGAGCATCCTTCTAGAGGCTCTGCTGATCTACCGCTGCCCCTCCTCACCCAGGAAGTGGAAACCAACAGGACAAGCCCTGCAAACAGGACAGGATGGACACCCCAGAAGCCACCTCCGAGCTCCAACAGGGCACTCTTCTCTCGAAACAACACCCCTAGGGAGCAGCACAGTCAATGCACAAATCTCAAAAACGGTAAGCTTTTAACAAACTGGATTCAACAATCAACTGGAAATGGTTACATTTTTTTAACCTTTTTTTTTTTTTTACAGAGGCACTTGATGGATTACCATTTGGCACTGAAAGAATTGGAGGGTGCCCATCATATAGGGCTGAACTAAAAGCAAAAGACAACATGTCAGGAATGAATGCACTCTATCCACAGACAAAACTCTAGCTGGAAAAGATACATGCACCCTATTTTTTTCACAGCATCACTATTCACAACAGCCAAGACATGGTAACAACCTAAGTGTCCGTCAACAGAGGAACAGATAAAGAAAATGTGGTACTTACATACTGTGGGATATTACTCAGCCATAAAAAAAGAATGAAACAATGCCACTTGCAGCTATGTGGATGAACCTAGAGATTATTACACTAAGTGAAGTAAGTCAGACAGAGAAAGACAAATATCATATGATATCACTTATATGTGAAATCTAAAACATGACACAAATAAGCTTATCTATGAAACAAGACTCACAGACACAGAGCACAGACTTGTAGTTACCAAGAGGGACAGAGGGCTGAAGATGGATGATGGACTGGGAGTCTGGGATTAGCAGTTGCAAGCTATTTCACACAGGATGGATAAACAAGGTCGTACTGTACAGCACAGGGAACTATATTCAATATCTTATGATAAACCATAATGGAAAAGAATATGGAAAGAATATATGTGTGTGTGTGTATAACTGAGCCACTTTGCTATACAGCAGAAATTAGCACAACATTGTAAATCAACTACACTTCAATAAAATTTACAACAAACAAAAAAGAATGAACGCACTCTTCTACAAGAACAGGAGACCAGGATCAGTGCTCACAGGGAAAAATCATCCTTGGAGAGTACGAATCTGTGCCACATCTAATGTAGACTCAGCACCACAGTAAGTAGGACATTGATAGGAGTGCTATGTGTACCAGGCCGACTCAAACATGGTCCAATTTTGAGGACTCATCACATGCAAAGCATCGCGTGGAGCAGTTAAATCTGTCTTGATATGGTCAACTCATAAATCCAAAGAGACTGGGTTTAGCATTGTGAAAACTAAGGAGAATAGCAGTAGATTTCTAAAACGATAAGGAGGGAAAATAAAATGCACTAGCCTCCAACGATTAATGAGAGAAGCAACCGCAATCCGCACCAGCAACAGCAGGGAATTTATTTTTAGCTCAAACACGAGGCAACGTCATTACAAGCACGATTAAGTCCAGCACAAAGCTGCCAAAACGACTGAAAAACTGCCATCACTGGAGCGGGAGCAGGCTGCATGGAGGGACGAGACAAGGTCAGCCTGGGGGTAACACGCCAAGCTGTCGAGGGCCAGAGGGATCCATGACCACGAGGTCAGGGGGACTCTGTCCACTCACGCTCCACAAACCTGGATTCACCTGAAATGACTACCCAAACGCAAGCCCCCTTCCCTGGAGTATAAGAAGAAGCCCTAATATGAGGCTTATGCTTTTCAAATTATAGACACAGTGATATAGTCACAGGTATCTACAACCTGAGAGATAAATTTTAGAAAAGCAATTAGAATAATTAAAAATATAGGCCTATGAAAGAAACGTTACGGTGCTTTTGCTTTGAGATGCGAAGTGGGCCAGACTCCAAACTCTGATAGTCATGTTAGAGCCAAATTTCACACAAAGTAATTGATCTCATGATTATTAGACTAGGTAAGTCAATGTCAAGAACCCTGCTTCAATCACACAGAAATCTCCCTCTAGGGACACTTCATCACAAGTGAAAACAGCAGGTTATAAAGAATCAGGATCCCATTGATAAGAAATTATCACACACACACACAGTGAGCTATCTGGAGAATGGCCACCTAATGTCAACAGTAGAAATAATATCTGGGTTGTGGGATTTTGGATCATTTTAATTGTGTGGTTTTGTGTGCTTTTTTTTCCATCAATACAGAACTATCAATCCCAGGACCCAGACTGCTCAATTCAAATTTCTGCTTTATACCTTCTTAGCTGTGTGGTCTTGACCAGGTTACTCACCCCCTCTGAGCCGGGGTGACCTCCCCTGTGGATGGCTACAAAGACAGTCCCAGCTGAGTGCTGTGAGTGGGCTACACACATTAGTGCACAGTAAGCACTGAGCACAAGACCGGGGCACAGCCTGGAGGACCTGCAGCGGCAGGAGGAGCCGCAACACTGCCTCTCCTAGAGGACATGCAGCGGCAGGAGGAGCCGCAACGCTGCCTCTCTGTGTAAAACAGACTGACGACACTCAGGAAGAGCCGCTGCAGGGGCTTCCCTGGTGGCTCAGTGGTAAAGAATCTGCCTGCCAATGCAGGAGACACAGCTACGATCCCTGATCCGGGAAGATGCCACATGCCGCAGAGCAACTAAGCCTGTGGGCCACAACTACTGAGTCTGTGCTCCAGAGCCTAGGAGCCGCGACAAGAGAAGCCATTGCAATAAGATGCCAGGGCGCCACAACTAGAGAGTAGCCCCTGCTCACTGCAACTAAAGAAAAGCCCATGAGTGCAGCAAGGAACATCCAGCACAGCCAAAAAGAAATAAATAAAATTATTTTTAAATTAATTTAAAATTATTGTTTAAAAAGCAGCTGCATAAGCAACTATTTCATGAGCAAAAGTACAATGGGGAAGAAGAAAACCTCTTTGCTTAAACCTCTTTGCTTAAGGAACAAACTCCCAACTCCAAAAACAGAAATCTAGCTGATCGCTACAGAGAACACACAGGGACATAGAGAAGAGACCCTTATACTGTCACTTCCCTTGGACTCCAGCCCCCTGGAGTGGGTATGGCCCACGGTCAGAGAGAAAGAGGGGCCCCAGGTAGCAGCTTCTTGTGTGCTAATCTGAGTTCTTGATTCCACAGTGAAGGAGCAGACGTTCTAACAAGGGTAGCATTTGAGGCCAGAAGATTCGTCCTCATTAAAGGAAAGGAAACCTCTGAGACAGCTTCATCTACAAACACTGGGATGTTCATTTTAAGAGGGGATTTATAGAAAATGCAATTCGTATAAACACACACTTGCTGTGTGAGGAGCTGATAATGAAAACGATGGATTATCCTGAGTCCTGGATTCTCCTGTGAGAGGGAGATGGTTGACAGAAATGATAAGCGAACTGAGGGGCATATTAGAGGCTGGTGAAGGCTGTGGGCTTCCCTGGTAGCGCAGTGGTTAAAGAACTCGCCTCCCAATGCAGGAGACATGGGTTCAGTCCCTGGGTTGGGAAGATCCTCTGGAGAGGGAAATGGCAACCCACTTCAGGATGCTTGTCTGGGAAATCCCATGGACAGAGGAGACTGACAGCTACAGTCTGTGGGGTCGCAAAGCTGTGTCCACGGGGACACATCTGAGCACCTGAACACACACAGCAAGGGCTGTGGAGAAAAAGGGAGCAAGTTGGGGTGGGGAGCAAGGAAGTGCCGACATTCTAAGTGGGCAGCCGGTGACATGTGAGCTGGCAACAGACCAGGGCAAGTTCAACCTGTCTTACCCCGCGATAACCGGCTCTGGGGCCAGTTTTGATTAGTTAAGAGAAGGTACTGGTGAGCCCTGTGTTCACCCATCCAGGCCACTCCTCTCAACTCTGATAACATATGCCCTAGTTATTACGTTCCCTGCTCGAGACAGTCTGTAGGTATCTACTGTTTCACCTTTTAAAATCTAGAGATGGAGCTTCTGGAGTTATCTTCTCCACAAACATTTTTAGGAAGTAAAAAGTATTAGGAATAAGGGACGGGAGGAGATAGTGAAGGACTGGGAAGCCTGGAATGCTGCAGGGCAGGGGGATCACAAAGAGCTGGACACAACTCAGGCTCTGAACAACAACAGAAACAAGAGAGCCCTCATCCATTGTTCCTGGTAACCCAGTACCCATTGCCCTGTTTCCCAGGATGGGAACCCAGACTTCAGGGAACAAAGCCTGTCCAGCTCCCAGGCCATGGGGCTCCGGTGGAACTGAGCGCAGCCACCTCCGGGGGCAAGTGCACTCCCTGGCCCCACCAGCAGGGGCGCCACATCCCCTGAGCACACAGCTCAGACCGGGTAGACGAGGAGCCCCCTGCCTGGGAAGAGCAGCTCTGTTTTTGAGGCTGCAGATGGCCAGGGAGTCGGCCTAAAAAGAAGTCAATTTCAAGGTCAGCAAACAAAGAAAATGGAATAAGAGTTGTGCAACTTTGACAGCACATTGGCAGGGATGGGATTCGGCCCCTTCCAGTTCCTCACGCCTAAAGAGCACATTTCCTTTTGTGCCTAACTCATTTGAAGTTGGATTTCTATCACTAGTCACCAAGTCTTGCCAGATACAAAGAAACCAGTGCTGTTTGGCATTGTTTCCCCAGGAAGCCAGCAGCAGCGTGTCCTTACCCGTTCCTGACCAGCAGTGTCCCAGATGAGGAACTTGTGAAGTTCATTTCCACAAGGCACAGTTTTGGTCATAAAAGACGCCCTGAAAAAGAGAAGTGACATTGACCCATTACCGATCACCCCTGCGACCTTCACGAAGACTCCTGTTTCCATCAGGTGATGGCAGGGCCTTGGCAGGACCCCATAGGCTCTCCTCTAGGGGCCATGGAGGGGAAACGGGACCTGTCACCCCAAAGAAGAAGTCCCGCCTCTTCTGTTAGTCCAACAGAGGACTTGGGCCGGGGGGAGGCACAAAGTGTATTCAGAACACTGTGTTTCAAAACACTTATCTTCAACAGTCCTAAGACATTAGATGCCTGAAATCAGGAAAAAAAAAAAAACTTAGATTTTAAAAATGTATGATCACCACAATTAAGAGTGAAAACAGCACCTGTATCCGGGCACAGGAGAGTGTGGGCCTTGCAGAGGTGTAAACCGTGGTGCATACTCCCTGCTCTATGACCCCAGCACTGGCAGCAACCATTAGAATACTGTATCTCACCCTCATCCTGCTTGTGCAAGTGCAGGGATAAAGATGGGTAGATGAACAAATACTTGTTTTCTCCATGAAAAAGGGAGGATTTGAAACTCTCAGTAGATAATGAAACTCTCGATACTTTCTTTTTTGCATAGTTCCTCTTAAGCTTTTTCTCAGTGCTCAGAAAAGATGTAAAAGTCTAACACAAGGAATGTGGAGTAGCCTTGGTTTTTTTTTTTTCCTGTGTGATAAAGTTTCCCATTCATTAAACAATAGCAAGCCTCTGACTGTGGGAGAAGCAGGCACGAGGAGCCTTCTGACGTGGTGTGGTCAGTACATGTGTCACCTGTTCACCTGTGCAGAGTTCCTGCCAAAAAAATGTTTAGTGTGAATTTAATTGTGAGGATGCAATCCAGTAAATCTGGAATAGGCAACATTCTAACAGATGACGGGCCCAAATGCTTGGAGTAAGTCAATGTCCTGAAAAGTGAACAAAACCAAAGACGGGGGTGGGGGTGTTTTAGAATCTAGATTAAGAGAGAGAGACAAACCCACCAAATGCACTGGATGGACCTTGACTGGACCCTGGATTAGTGGGAAAAGCACTCCAGAGACGTTTTGAGGACAACTGGCAAAATGAAAATTTAGACTATATGTCAGATATGATCACTGAGCCAAATTCACTTTCTAGGAGCAATAAAGGTGTCCTCCTCTTGTTCATCTCAGGATGCACACTGGAGTCTGCAGGGGTAAAGCATCAGGATGTCTTCCCTCACTTTCATGGACCCCAAGGGCCCTCACAGTCCAGCGAGAGTCCAGCCCTGCCACCACTCAGTGCTCAGCCTGCTAAGATTTCCTCAATTTCTACTCTTCCCTGAGACTAAGGGCAGACCACAGAAGTTCCAGGGAGGAAGATATTCGTCCCTGCAGGTCCCATGACTGTCCCCACAATGTACTCAACACCAAGGTGAATAGTCAGAGAGCTCTAATTATTAACACACAATTGCACTAGATGGAAATTCTAAGCATTTTTCTAAGTGATATAACCTAATATGATCAAAATTGCATCTGCCGCATGACATTTCATTTCTTTAAGAGTTCTTAAACTGTATGTCCCAGCTTACTCGTCAGAGCAAATATACTCCAAAAATCAAAATCTCTTGATAACTCTCCTCATTATAAAAGCAATATTAGTACTTCACTAAAAAAATATGTTAAAAATGAATATAAAGGAAGAACATAAAATCACTTGTAATTTCACTACCCAGCCATATTCACTGCTAATAAGTTGGTATTGTCTTCCAAATGGTGTTGACACAACTTTTATCCCCCGAGTTGATGGTACATAGATTTCGTATCTCCTACACTTGATATATTGTGGGCATCTTTCTATTTCTGTGACTATAGATCAGCATCATTACCTGGTGACTGCGTATTACACACTATGTCATGGTCCCTTATTTTTCACTATTATGACAATGGTTAAATGAATATCCTTGAACCTGAATCTTTGTGTCCTTGTACAACTATTCTTTGGATTTCTTAGAAGCATATATTCTCCACATTGCTATGCTCACCAAATGGTAGCTTGTACCTACCATTGTACCCACTGAAATGTGTGCGATGACTTTTTCCCCAAACAAGAGCCTTTCGAATCTGCTCCAGGATGACACACAGGAAATGGTATTTCCTTTCTGGTTTTTTGTCATGGTTGTCTTAAGTCTGAACATCATTTTAGTGTTTACACTTCAGTGGTTTTCCTTTTGTGAATCTTTAGTTCATGACCTTTGCCTACTTTTTAGCGGGGATGGTCATCCTGCTTCTTGTGTCCTTTTTTACTATTTTATACCAACTTTTTGTAACTGTATTTTTAAAAAATTTTTTTCCAGTTAAACCTTTGCCCTTTAACTTGGCTTATGGAACATTTTCCAAAAATGCTTTTTAAAATTGTATGTAGACAGCTATATCAACATTTTGTCTTGATGCTTATTTTTGTTTTTACATTGATGTAAGTCAGATTTTCTCAGGTGGCTCACCGGTAAAGTAGAAAAGAATCTGCCTGCCAATGCAAGAGATGCAAGTTCAAGCCTGGGTCAGGAAGATCTCCCGCAGAAAGAATTGGCAACCCACTCCAGTATTCTTGCCTGGGAAATCCCCAGGACAGAGGAGCCTGGCGGGCTACAGTCCGTGGGGTCACAGAAAATCAGACACGACCTAGCAACTAAACAAGTCACTTACCAACTAAACAAGTCACTTAGCAACTAAACAACAAAGCAGATTTTCATTCATTCTTCAATATATTCTAGGCAATGGGATAAATAATACAGTAACTCTGCTCACAAAAAGTTCTCAGGTTTAGAAAACTAAGTTCATGCCTTTAAAATCTTAGACTTTTATGAGCTAGGGGAAAAAAATATACCCAGACTACGCTTTTCATTTTACAGATAAGACGGAGGTAAGCCTGAGACCTGAGACGACCTTGACCCTGGTCAAGAAAGAATCTGATGGCACAGTCAGGAGAGAAGACAGAGCCCCATGGCCACCCTGGGGGATGAGGGTCACAGTCCCTCAGTTTGCTCATCTGTGAAATAGGCCCCAAATCCACCCTGCATGATCTATGGGCTGCTTCAGGGTCAAATGTGGAAATGACAGCTGTGAAGTCCCCGTCGGTACACAGTCACAGTGAACCGGCGAGGAACAGCTCTAGAGAAAGTAGCAACGCATATCACACCATATATATGTATGTATTCACCTATATGTGGGGCTTCCTGATGGCTCAACTGGTAAAGAATCTGCCTGCTAATGCAGGAGATGCTAGAGATGCGAGTTTGATCCCTGCGTGGGGAAGGTCCCCTGGAGGAGGGCATGGCAACACACTCCAGGATTCTTGCCTGGAGAATCCCATGGACAGAGGAGCCTGGCGGGCTACAGTCCATGAGGTCGCAAACAGTTGGACATGGCTGAGCATGCACACACACACATACCTATATGTGCAGACACCTCTCTCTGTTCCTGATTTCCTGCCACTAGGAGAAAGACGATTACTGTTTGAAATGAAGACTGACAACCGTTGCTCTTTTGTTTTGTTTTTTTCAGCCTCCTTGCTAGCTTTCAACTTCAGACTCTCAGGCGTCTTCACTTCCTGAACGATGAGGGTGAGCAATGCTGGACTGGCTTCATTACCTGCGGGAAGCAGAATCTGGCAGAGAAGAAACACGATGTCCTTGTAAAGGTCAAACTAGAAAGAGAGGTGCACACGTCTGTTCATGATGCCGACAGTCTGCTTGAATAGCAGTCAGGGTTTCTCATGAGTCACTGGGTGGCAAGGATGAACTTTCGGTGGAGAAACGATGCCCTTTCACAGCCTGAGGTCCTTCTCAAGGCAGTGATCACCGTGGGAGGCAGGTGGACTCCCAGTGGACTCAATGGCTGTGAGTCAGAAGCTTGCCGTGTGCCCTGCCGTGAATCTTCTCCACTCAAGGCTGATGGAGGCCGTTGCCCTGTCCTCATCCATCCTACCCAGTTCCCCAAATTGATACACCCGTTGTTTCCCTGCTGAGGAAAACCAAACCTTGCTCTCTGCAGAGAGCATGCTGTCTTCATGGAGAAAAACACACTGGGCTAAGTACTAAGATGGTGAAAAATTAACCACTTGCAAGGCAGCACGGCAAAAGCACATCTGATGAAGGCATCCGTAGCAAAGAGAAAGCAAAGAGAAAGCGAACAGGAAGTGCTCTCGCGTCCCAAGGCTGGGATCTGGGCAGGGCAGGGGGTAGGAGGGCAATCCTCCCCTCCCCTCCCAAGCATCAGAACAGAGATGCCGACACTGGATTCAGCCAGGAAAGGAAAATCAATCTGCCCACAATCCGTGCAGACGGCTCTCCTGTGAGTGGACGCGTTCCCAGGTTTCCTGGCAGGCAGGTTCAAGCAGGACCTTCAGGGATTCGTCCCAGATCTCAACTTCCATCTGGAAATAAAGTCGGCATGATCTGCAGAATAACGCACTCGGAGATCAAGGAAAAAACCCGAGGTGGCAGTGAGGGTGGCTGGTGCAGGGTGGAAGGGACTGCAGGAACAGGAAAACTGGACACATCGCCCAAGTCCCTGAGTTGTGTCCAAGTCTTCACAGTCGAGACTGAGTCTCCCTGGCTGGGATGAACACCCCCGAAGGCTCAGACACTGTGACCTCTCTGGGTACTTAGAAAGGAAGAAAGGTGAATGGGAAGAACAGATGAGAACTTACCCAATGGTCGGGCTGATGTTGTGGTCAAAGTGATCCTGGACAAATCGACACACGATGCTGGACTTCCCCACACCAGTGTCCTGGAAGAGGACAAGAATACAGCCATGAAGACCATGGGGGCGGATTCTGACCCAGTATAAACAGAACCCAGCACAGGGGAGCTTACTTCCAGCTTGGGGGAAGTGGGATATTTTCTTCTATTTCATACCAGAAATTTTGACAATGAAGTCGTATTGCCTTCATAAAAGAAGTGTGCTAAAAGTAAGTTTCAGAAACATGTGCCATCTATACACAATAATTAACCTAGAACTGGCATGTTCCAATACATTTACTTCCAGAAATTTGGAAATTTGGGGAGGGATCTAAGAAGTACAGCAACAACATCATTTTGTTTTGGTAGAAACTGATTTTATTCAAACCTTTAGCACTCTAAGAAGGCATAACCTATTTTTCTAGGTATCATCCTGTAAGAACAATAAATTCTAATTATTGCATGTTTACCATTTTCTCTCTAGAATCTGATGGCTGGATAAGAACCTCCAGTTTTGCTCAATTGTACAGCTCTTTCTCTGTTAAATAATTCTATAAAGCTGTTAGGAAGGCGGTCCACTCATACACTGGAAAGACACATGCATTTTTCTGTGGGTGCATGCTAAGTTGCTCAGTCGTGTCTGACTCTTTGCGACCTGACTGTAGCCGGCCAGGCTCATCTGTCCATGGGATTCTCCAGGCAAGAATACTGGAGTAGTTGCTATTTCCTCCTTCAGGGGATCGTCTAGACTCAGGAATCGAATCCGCATCTCTTAGTCTCCTGCACTGGCAGGCGGGTTCTTTACCACTAGTGCCACCTGGGAGGTCCCAAGTGCATTTTTCTCCAGTCCTTTCCAAATCCCTTGTCAAATGGTTTAAGGAATTTAAAAAAAAAAAAAAACATTCACAAGGTCATAGAAATGGGAGAAGAGACAACCATCAGACAAGTGAGGACTGAGAGGAAAAGCTGGAGGAGGGAGGGTGGGGTCACTGTGAAAGAGGAAGCCAGAGCCTAAGTGGGGAGAGCAAGTCAGTCCCGCCCACGTTCCCTGCAGGTACCAAGAGCTGGAGGCAGTGCTGGAATCAGAATATCGGAATCAGAGGCAAGACTGCAGAGAATCACACCTAGGCGCCCCAGCCACGGGATCAGGGGAGGGATGTTCCAGGAGGATGCTGGAGGCTGACTCCAGAAAACCTGTGTCACACACAGGCTGGCCCACGACCCTGCACACAGCTCGGGTTGGGGCAGGGGGAGCTACGCACCCCACCCTGCCCCACCCTGTGCAAGCCCAGATGGAAGGGGTCAGAGGCTTTGTGTCTTTGTGTCTCCCCGCTTGCAGACCCAGCTATGAGTCCCCCAACTAGAGGCCACGTGTGCCCCCACCCACCAGCCCCTGTGCAAACAGAGCTTTGGGGAGGCATTTTATTTTTTTAAACATTCTCCTTTTATTTTTTTCTTTGGTCAAGCCACGCAGCATGCTGGGGTTTTAGTTCCCTGACCAGGGATCAAACCCGTGCCCCCTGCATTGGAAGCGTGAATCCCTAACCACTGGACCACCAGGGAACTCCCTGGGGATGCATTTTAATCTTTAAAAAATAAATACTCATCTAAGAAATACCGGAGGTTTACACCCACAGAAAAGTAGAGGATGCATTTTTAGAAGATCATTCAGAAAGTAGGACGGACCCTCAGAAACTAAAAACATGATGACAAAAATGGAAATTTCAAAGGAAGAGTTGGCAAGGTGAAGTCCAGAGATTGCCCAGAAAGCAGGACAAAGGAGAACAAAGGTCCTGCCCCCCGCTGCCCTTTGAGAGTGGCCGCATAGCGAGGAGATCCAGGGCGCGTATCTGCTCTGGGAGGACTGCGGAGACTCGAGACAGAGAAGCGAGAGGGGAAAGAGACACACCTAGCCCAAGAAGGAAAAGACAGTGATGAGCTTCTCTTCAAAGCTTCACGTTAAAAGCCCGCAGATCAAGGAGAAAATGCTGAAACTCAGAGAAAGGTGTTTTTCTCCAGACAGTGAAACATGAAATCAGATTTGAAACACCATCGGCATCTGAATTATGGGCGTGCCCTCTCGCTCCCACATTCAGGGGACAATCCTAGCAAACCTGGGGCGGGAGGGCCTCAGGCTTCGGATCCTCATCAGAAGGTCACTGTCCAGAAGGTGTCACCTCCCGGAGCACGTGGACTGCACTGGCTCTGAGCCCCGGGAAAAAGCCGCACCAGACGCTGCATCTTTGCAGCCCTGGGTCAATGTGCAGAGTTCAAAGAGGTGACGACAGAAAGGAAACACCAGCTCCTCAGACTCCAGATCGATGCGACTGCTATTTCCAGCTGCATCCCCAGGAAGGACTCCAGCTAACGCTTCTCAGTGTCCCCAGACCACAGCCCTGTCTTTCCCATCTCAGCTGAGCTTAAAGTCCCTGTGACCCCTACCACCCTGCAGTCCTCACAGCCCCAGCAACTCTGGACAGGAAGAACTGGGCTGCACCCAGGCCTCCCCCATACTCAGCTGGGACAATGGCCCCTTGATAGCCTCCTCCCCAGCAGCAGAGCCCTTGTCCTCTAAGGGAGCGGCTGGCATCCAAGGCTCTGGCCAGAGAGGGCATTCTCATGGGCAGGACTCTGCTCCAGGGGGCACGCTTCGGAGTCCATTTACTTGCTCTGCCCAAGGGTTTCAGCTGCCAAGAGCTGACTCATTAGAAAAGACCCCGATGCTGAGAAAGATTGAAGGCAGGAAGAGAAGGGGACATCACCAACTCAACAGACATGAGTTCGAGCAAACTCCAGGAGATGGTGTAGGACACGGAAGCCTGGAGTGCTGCAGTCCATGGAATCCCAAAGAGTTGGACACAACTGAGTGACTGAACGATGACAAAATCATCTTGTGGGGTCAGAGGCTTTGTGACAACTCGGGGATGGCCTGCTCTCAGGCCTGCCATTCCCCCGCCGGCCACCAGGGGAAGGCCCTGCCCACAGATGGCAGACGAGGGCAGCGCAGGACGCAGGGCAGTTGTCATGAATCACTGAGCTGGGTGACTTCCTTTTACTGCAGGACCTCTTTCAGACAGTCACACACACACACACACACACACAGAGGCAGGAGGAAAACGCCCCGGATCATGCCTGGTCCCACAGGAAATTGCAAAGCTCTGAAGCAGCAACTCCTGGGTGGATAAAGGCATCAGAGGAACAAGAGGAGGGCCGGGAGGCACAGGCTTCTCCTCGGCCCCGTGACTTCCGGGGGACTCGACACCCTTGGAAGGAAGCTGGCTCCACTTCCTGAAATGACAGGACGTTGTTACAGCCCATCCAGCCCCGAGTCTGCAGGAAAGGAGGCTGTGTGGCTTCCCTGAGGTCACACAGCAGGCTGGAGGGTCAGAGCACAGTTTCCCGAGTCCCATGAAAACCCTACAGGCTCTCACCAGGTAAATCAACTCCCTGACAGATGTAAATGTCTTCTTAAAAGAAGTCCACTTCTTGGACCCATGAGGAGGGCCTTTACTACTGCTTTCCAGGTTCACCACTCATAAGAGAGTCATTCGTCCTAAAGATACATCTGCTAGGTCTTGCCCGAATGGGAGGGGGACATACTGTCAGCTACCAAGGAGGCATCAGCATAAAACCAATTCTTTTCTTTTTTTAATTGAATGTAGTTGATTTAAAATGTCGTTCATCATTAGTCTCAGGTGTACAGCACATTCACTCAGTCATACACACACACACGTACATCTGTATCTATATCTGTTCTTGGTCAGAGTCTTTTCCCTAATAGGTTGTGCTGCGCTGTGTGCTAACCTGCTTCAGTTTCGTCTGACTCCGTGAGACCCTGTGGACTGTAGCCCGCCAGGCTCCTCTGTCTGTGGGATTCTCCAGGCAAAAACACTGGAGTGGGTTGCCATGCCCTCCTCCGGGGGATCTTCCTGACCTGGGGATCGCATCGGGGTCTCTTACTTTCGCTGCACTGGCAGGCAGGTTCTTTATAACTAGCACGACCTGGGAAGCCCCTAGGTCACTTACACATCAGACCTAAACTTTCAAGGGAATCAGACAGGGTGTCAGAGCCAGGGTGACCAAGACTGCACAGGCCACCCCAAGAAGTCAACAGGATGGCTGATGGCTGGGTTCCAAACTTTTAAAACTCAGGCATGCATCTTTCTGTTGACATAATGCTCTAAATAAATCATGATTCTTTCCCAAGCTTGGGCCTGCACTATAGCTCTCTACAATGAAGACCCCAACATCCATTTATAATATTATTTCCATAGGAAACTTTATTCTACTTTCAAACTTGGGATTTCAGCCAGTACCAACCAGACTCTCAGGCCTGCAGTCCAAGCAGAACACCCCAGGAGTGAAGAGATCTTTGGGGAACATTTGAAGTTCTGTTGCTAAGTCATGTCCGACTCTTTGCGATCCCATGGACTGAAGCACGCCAGGCTTCTCTGTCCTTCACCATCTCCCAGAGTTTGCTCAAATTCATGTCCATTGAGTTGGTGATGTTACTCAACCTTCTCATCCTCTGTTGCCCACCCTGGTGGACTCCTGCATTTGGACTCCAGGCATATTGCCAATAATCCCAACCTTTCTTCGGATCACAGCGATGATGACAAAAGCTGAGCTCATAAAAGCTCCCGGCACCCAGCCAAGCATTTTGTAGGGAGAAATGTCCACTATCATCTCCTGAAGCTTTGTTTCTGCTGTCATCTCTCTTCTCTCCTTCTGTGACTCCAGCTGTGCTTGTACTATACTTTTTCACCGTACCATGTACGTCTTTATCTTCTTTTCTTTATTTTCCATCTTTTATTTGTCTGAGTTTCGGTTTGGAATTATTCTGACCTATCTTCTAGTTCTTTTTAAAGATGTATTGAACATGATGATAAACCCATTGACTGATTTTCTGATATCAGTTATTGCATTTTTTCACCATAAAATTTTCACAGTACAGTTTTCGATGGCATGCCAAAGTCTGAAATCATGACTTTTATTTCCTTGAACATAATAAACATGCATATATTATTATTTTTTTTAATTTTTAATATTTATTGTAGTTATGTATTTGGTTGTGCTGGGACTCAGTTGCAGCACATTGGATTTTCGTGGCATCATCCAGGATCTTCTAGTTTAAAGTACATTATCTAGATTCTAGTTCGGTTTCTATTGTTTGTGGAAAGGTTTTCAGTCGAATTGCCCTGTCTCCTCCTATCATTGGTCAAGTTTGAGTCCTGGAAGCATCACCCAAGGACAGGGAATTAGAGTAGCCTGTCCAGGGATATGGGTCTCCAAGCACAAGACACCCCGCAGGTGTTTAAACACCGTCTCTGACTCTGGGATGGTGTTTAAAAAGAACAGGTGGCCTCGATTCTGGGATGTCATCCACGCCCCAAAAAACTGTTTCTAGTAAGAAAATATTTATGCTATTTTTAAATGCCATCCCATCCTACTGCCGTTATATTTACCTGCCTCTCATTGTTCCAGCACTGGTGGATCTAGTGGATTAAAGAGTCTAGCATTCCATCAATCATCAAGTGCTCTGGCCCCAGAGCAGGTGGTGGCCTCTCCATCCTGCAGGTGGCAAAGGCATGTCCTAGGAGTTCTAGGGAAACTGAAGTCGAGTATTCGGCGTGAGAAAAGGTGAGCACCAGGGGCTCCATCTCTCTACCAGCCTGGCCTCCCTCTGCCTCACTCCTCCGACAAGTTAAAGGAAAAGAACAAGGAAGATGCTTCTTAAAAGGGGAAGAACGGCGAGTCCCATCACCCTCCACTTCCAACATAGCAGCCCCGCTGCTTCTCGGCTTTTTCAGAGAGCCCTTTGTCCCAATGCAGAGACTATACAGCCACGCAGACATTTCCGTGTGTCTGCATCTTACAAGGTGTGACCTTAACTGTTTAAAAATTTTTCTAATCTTGTGTTTTACTTAATCTCACTTCCTGCCAGAGGAACCACCACCTCTTCTGTCACCTTTCTTTCCGCTCAAGCAGCGCACGTGTGAGGTGGCGACTGGGCAAGCCAGGTTCTCCGGACAAATGGCAGAGACACGAGCCCCCTGTTCCCAGTGGGGAACCCACCGGCCTGCCCAGGCTCCCTGTACCGACGCGGGATTTTATTGTTCTATAATGTTCTTACAAAACACCCAATATTCACTCCTCCCAAGGTTCAGGTCTAGCAAATAAGGACACAGAATGATCATATTTGCAGCTTCTAATGTGGTTCCCAGTGACTCCTGACACCTGGTATTTGGTCCCCTGCGTGTAGGCTAGGGAGTTTCCCAGGTAGCACAGCAGTAAAGACCCTACCTGCCGTTACAGGAGTCGTAAGAGACGCCGGTTCGATCCCTGGGTCAGGAAGATCCCCTGGAGGAGGGCATGGCAACCCACTTCAGTGTTCTTGCCTGGAGAATCCCATGGACAGAGGAGCCTGGTGGGTTACAGTCCATGGGGTTGCAAAGAGTCACACACAACTGAACCGACTTAGCACAGACATGTGGTCTAGACCTAACAACTTGCTCTTAAAAAGCAGAAAAATGGTGAAAGTGACAGATGTCAGCCCCCATGTTAGGTTTTAGAACACTGAGACTTGGTCCCCCTTTCTCACCAGGTTGCCCGGCCCCAGCCTGGGGCTCTTAGGACAGAAGCTTTGGAGCCACAGCTCTCGGTGACCATCCAAGGCGCTCTACTATCCTTAGGATCAGCTGGTACCGCCACACCATGAATTTGTCCTTCAAGTGGGAAGTGCAGCCGTGGACCCCAAGGGCTCTCGGACTCGGGTAAGGAGGCATGGCCCTCCTCCCCTCCAGCCCCTGGAGCCTGGGCTTCGTCCCGAGGGCAGTGGAACCAAGAAGACGCAGCACGGGGGGAACTTTAAGAGGACTGGAAGGAAACCAAACCAGGAAACAGAGGTGTTTAGGAGACTGCACACATCTGCATTTTTACTGAGCATCTACTATATGTCAGGTGTTTTCACAGATGATGGTGGCCAGTCTGTCATGTCAGAGCTAAGACTCTACACAGAGCCTCAGCAGGGGCTCATACTCAGCGCTGCAGGGCAGGCAGATGGAATCCTTCCTGTATCTCGACCCTGACAAGCCTGACAGCTGCTGTCCTCAGACCACTCGCTGGCCTGAGTTGACACTCAACACTTTGCTGACCCCAAGCCGAGCTCCTACGTGATGCAGAAAGTTAGCTGCTGTGATCCTTAGTCACGACACTAGATTGCAGCACTTACACATGCTCCCTCGTTGGCCAGAAGCTAACAGTCAACATACCTGCGAGGTACTGATGAGCCGAGATGCCAGCTTCTGCTCACAACTCGCCTACCTTCCTGACTGCCACTGTCCCCATAAACAGTGAGAGTCTTTGACCCATGAGAGGTGAGGAATCATCCTATACATCTGAGGGTCAACTGGACTCCGCCCAGACTTGATGGCCATGCCAGATTCAGGAGGGGAGGTCACAGAAGGGAGGAGATGTATTTGCAGGGGCTGGGCATTAGAAGGTGGGGTCTGAGCCTGCAGAGTGCAAGGAGAGCCATTCCCATAACCATCACGCCGGCTTGACTTTCTCACGGCTCTGTCCCTCGGTCATCCAGCACTTCTGTGAGCGTTTCAGAGACTTTACAAAACACACAAGAAAGGCAGCAGTGAATTTCCAACTGGGAGGGAGATTATTTAATACTGTCCCCTCACTTTCCATCTGTGTTCTTTGGGAATAAATGCTAAACCAGCACACTCATTTTAAGAAATTTGACCAGGAAATACAAGGCTGCCTGCATCACGGCTACCAGGAGAATCCCCACCTCTTCACGCTGATAGGAAGAGATCAACGTATTTGAACTTTATGTACCAATAACGTGAAGTCGTCCTTGTGGATAAATCAAGATTTGTGGACATACAACTCTTTAAGAAGTTTATTTTAGGGTCAAGAAAGAAAATATGTAGTTTATGCTTCCCAAGATAGGAACTGTCCCTTGTATGAATCACTGAATATTTCCAGAAGAGAATATTCCCAGAGACGCTGGGGGTCAACACCTTCCGTGCACTGTGAACACCCTATAAAGGATGAGTCTCGGGCCGCTCTAACTGCACATCCCTGAATTCAGTGAACAAAGTGTGGACCCTCTGATAGGTGTGTATCTATTTACAAACTGCACACATGCACAAATTATTAAGATATTAGACAGCCTGTAGGACATAACCGGGAGTAGAAAATTTTAAAAGAATGATCTACTAGGATCTTCTCAAATCTATGTCACCAAATACAGAAATCTCTGGATGCCAAGGCTGGCGTAAGCTGCAACTGCCCCAGCTCCCAGATTTCACGTCTTTGTTCAACCAAATAGCCTCGTCGGTGTCACAGACAGATTTACAATCAGTACAGTCCAGCACTAGGAGGAAGGACTCGATCTCAGTGTGCACTCCCACCTCCTTGACACATAGAGACCGGGAAACACAGGGATGAAGTCCCCGGAGGCTAGAACCACACCATGTGGATGGGAGGCTGGAGGCAGCCACCTTTCAACTCCCTGGGCTGGGAAGCTGTGCGGAGAGAAGTTAAGCCAAGTGGCCCAAAGACGGTTCTGATACCTTCCGGAGGCCCAGCAACATTCCTGCTCTGGGTTCTGTGGGACACTCTGTATCTTTCTTCTTTTTTAACTGGGTCTCAAGGCACGTGGAACGCCCCCGATGGCCACAGGAACCAGCAGGAAGCTACGGGTGGCAAAGATCCTCCCCGACAATGCAGGAGTCCCAAGAAACTCAGGTTCAGTCCTTTCTTGGGAAGATCTCCTGGAGAAGGGAATGGCAATCCATTCCAGTATTCTTGTCTGGGAAGTCCCATGGACAGAGGAGTCTGGCGGGCTATAGTCCATGGGGTCACAGAGTCGGATGTGACTGAAAGACTTAGCACAGGGCACACTGGACTGTCCCCTGCCGGCCACGGGAAGCACAGCCAAAGGCTGCCCTTCCAAAGCTGGACCCCCAGGAGGAAGCGTCTGTAAGGATTTTAGCGCTGACCCCGGTCACTTCCCACCACTGCCAGGCCCACTCCTCCCGCCCCTGGACTAGGCCATCACATCATCACACCTACTGTTTTTGGCAGGCAGTGACAACCAAACCATAACGTCATGTGCTGCTCTCTCATCAAACAGGAGGCTGGAAAATGTCACCTGATGTCTGGGCCTGGCCAGCAGTAAAGTCTGGCTGCCTCCAGTCGCAGCACCCCCTCGGCCACTCACGAACCTCGGCCGTATTTCATCTGCATCTCAGGTCACGGTCATGGCTTAAAGGCATTGCTACACGTGCACTCAGAATCCAAGTGACAGGACGAGAATGTCCATTTCTACATTCTAGCTTTACAAAAACACAACTGGTTGACTTTATTAAAAAACAAAGCAAGGAAGAAAAAGCAATAATCCAGGAAAGACGATGATTTGTTCCAGGGGTGAGCTCACCATTCAGGTTTCAACTTGGACCCTTCTGTCCACTCAGGCTCTGCTTCTGGGGACCCATCCACACTGCCCCCACCTCCCCCACCGGACTCTCTGTCAAGCAGGCAGGAAGATTGCAGTTTGATTGAGGCAACCAGGCCAGAAGTTGCTAGATAATAATTTGGTCAGATGAACCAAAGGAAGTGTGTTTCTTCACTCGGTGGTTTGGACAGCTTGAGGGGTCAGGATGGGACTAAAGACCTTCTCTGACATGAGAGCACAAACTTCTGTTCCACCGTGACCTAACCACACGACCCAAGCAGCTCAGTTCAAACTTTGCTTTCCTACCCACGAATCTGGTGCCTTACCCAATCTAGCACAAAAGAGACTTGCCCAAGGTCTGACGTGTATAGACACACACGGATAAATCTGTGACACGATCCTGTTTGTGTGCCTGCCTCTATCCCAGAAAAGGATTAGAATATTTAACTGAGCTTCCCAAGTGCCGTCACACATCAAGCCTGTGTTTTCATAAGACAGAATCCTTCTCTGCTAAATGGATCTAAACGGCAAACTGTATCTGGCGACCAGGAACACAGAGTCAGCCAGGACAAGTAGACAGCAGCAGCATTCTGCCGTTCTGCTGACTGAAGGAAAACATTTTGGAACTTGAGTTTTCTATGACGTTTGATCTGGACTCTAGATCCAAACCAGCTCGATGTTCATGCTTCCTCAAAACAGTAGCCACAGGGCTGGCCAGTATCACTGCACTGTCCATTTGCCTGCATGCTCAGTTGCTCAGTCATGGCCAACTCTTTGTGACCCCATGGACTGTAGCTCGCCAGGCTCCTCTGTCCATGGGATTCTCCAGGCAAGAATACTGGAGTGAGTTTCCATGCCCTCCTCCATGGGATATTCCCAACCCAGGGATCAAACCACATCTCCTGAGTCTTCTGCACTGGCAGGCAAGTTCATGAGCACTGTGCCACCTGGGAAGTCCCAGGTGTCTATTAGCTTCTCTAGAAAAGGTGAAACACCAATGCCCAGTGTACATCTATTCTCTGCAACATCCATCTGATAATGCCATGAAGTCACCGAGTACCAGCATCCTACCCCCTGATCCATGGGCTGGGTTACCAGCTGCTGTTCAATATGGAGCTCAGCATGGGAGACAATGACCCAGTGCCAAGAAAAGGAAGAAATAAACAGCAAGGGCCCTGGCACCTGGAGTGGGGGCTTCCTCAGCCCCGCTGTATACCCTGGAGTCCACTCACTACATGGCAGGGCAGACAGGGACACCCAGAAAATCTCAGAGTGGTTCTCAACCAGATGGCATCCCAGGGGGACATCCAGGACTTGCCTCCCCTACAGGAGAGGAGTCTCCGAGATTTCTTCCTGTGTGCAAAAGAAATTATGCATGCTCCTCTTTTCTGGGCTAAAAGATCCAAATCTGATAGCTTTTCGGGAATAACTTTGTAAACCTTAATCATAATTTTCTGAGTTGTTCCCTGTCTCTTTTAACTGGAGGAAAACATGAAGAGAACTCCAAGGAAACAGACCCCAAGAGATCACAACCCAGAGTGTGAGACACATGGAGCGTACATCCTAGGAGATGCTGTGACAAAGGAAAAATGGAAAATAACAGTCAGGAGGTGGCCTGTAGGGAAACCGGAACTCATGATAGCCCCCAGCCCACCCACAAACTAACTGTGCAGGGGAACAGAATTTGGGAGTGGTCAGAATGTGTGTTTGGGGTCTGACACACGAGATTTAATTTTCTTACTAGTTCTCTGTGCTTCTGTTCCTTCCTCTGAAACAGGAGCAGTAGCAGGGCCCACCAAGTAGGACTGTGGTAAAGATTAAATAAGATAATACATCCACAGCACTGAGAACAGTGCTGGCTAACTGTCATTGTGGTGATTATGCAGCCATTCAAAAGAATGAAGTCTACCTGCAGGAGCTGCTATGTATGAAAAGCGTTCAAACATCTATAGATTGAAAAAATCCGTTTACAGATCTGTAATGACTTCTTTATTTTTTAAAAAAATATCTGGGTGTGTGAGCACAAGCCTGAAACATATCCTTAAAAAAAAAAATCACACAGATACATTAACAGTAGCCATCCAAGATTGGAAGCAAATTCCAAGAGATACAGAAGGACAGGGAAGCCTGGTGTGCTGTAGTCCATGGGGTCGCAGAGAGTCAGACAAGACTGAGCAACTGAACAACAAAGATTGGGAAGGCTGTACCTTTTTGTAGCCTTTGAACTTTGTAATTCTACACAAAGGATTCCTTGGATCTATTTTTAAGTAGGAACAGATGTGATCTTAAGTAGAGGAATCAGCATGCACATTCTGTTTCCTTCTTTAAGCTTCTCTGTATAAACGTAACTTTTTCCACTAACATGTTCTCCCCACACTCCTTTGTATTATCCAAATTTTAAAAGGCCATCACCCAAGTTACAGATTCTGGCCTCTATGAGATGTGCTTCATTGTGACTGTGCTAATCAGAGTTAGCAAAACTCTGGAATTACAGGAACCTTGCTGGAAGCCAGCTGCATTGCTGACGTCCTATGTGTCATGTATCTCTGATGGCAAAATGTTAACATTGGGACCTAAACCCTCTGCCTCCTAACTACTCACGTTTAAACCATTTCACATGTGGAAGTAGTCTACACTTGTAGTTTTTGTTGCAGTGCAGTTTTCATAACACAAAATTAATCATTTTAAAGTGAACAATTCAGGGGCTTCCCTGGTGGCTCAGTGGTAAAGAATCCACCTACCAACATGGGAGACATGGGTTCCATTCTTGATTTGGGAAGATCCCACAAACGGCGGAACAACTAAGCCCTGCACCACAACTACTGAGCCTGTGGTCTAGAGCCCAGAAGCTGCAACTACTGAAGCCCACGCCTAAAGTCCGTGCTCCTCAACACCCCCTCGCACAGCCCAGGGAAGCCAGCAGTGCACTAGGGGAGCTGCTTTGGGAGCCCACACGTGGGACCCCGGCTGGGGAGGGGCAGTGATGGCAAAGAACATGGCTTCCCAAACAGTGGGTCCTCCCACTAAAGCCTCATCAATTCCAACCTCAGGACTTCAGTCCTCGTGACCCATCACTTAGCGATGTCCCGCCAAATCTGGAGCTGCCATGTCCCAGGGCGCCACTGGCCATCTCACGTTTCCAGCACAAGATCCCCCAGCAGGAATCACACCTGCCCAAAAGCAGCACCTGCCAGGGGCCTGCCCAGGACCAGCAGCTCACCTGACAGGGTCTGAGCTCAAGAGCCAGGGACCCAAGCTACAGGCCAGGTGGAGAATATCCACTCTGCCTCAGGAACTGTAGCTCACGGGGCATGCCTCACGCCCCAGACACCTGCTCTATTGTCCCTTCTTTCTAGCCCTGGTGCGATGGGGCCAGAAGATGTGTCTGGATGGTATGAGTTGCCTCTGGGTGAGTGTTAGCTCATCACAGAATTTTAAAATTTGCATTTGGAGAAGTAAAAACACTTACAGTAATGTGGTGTAATCCTGGTGCAATAAGGCAAACTAAGGTAACTTTTGAGCAAATCAACTTGTTTTTCCAGAAGCATCGGGGAAGTAGATGACCTTTACCAGTCCTCTTGGAGAGGAAGAACTTCCTTCTATTGAGAAGTTATCACATGACAGGCAGGGGCCCCCATGGTCTCATGTTACCTGTGCTGTGTGACTTTTACTCGCTGGGACAGACACTGCTACCAACATTATACAAGTGAGGGATCTAAGTCTAGGAGGCTCCACAAACCAGCTTAATGCTTGTTTCTCTCTCCTTAGAATCCAGAGTCTGAGAAATGGCTCATGCCAAAGATCTGGTCAAGTAATAAACCCGCTGTCTTCAAATTTCATATGCCGGCAGTGACCTTGTTAGGACATGAAAAGGGTATATGGGAGAGGATCATTGCTGCTGTTCATCCATTAGAAAGAGAGTCCTGAGATTTAGCAGGTCATCCCTGCTGTCGAGGTGGTCAGGAGACTAGGTTCCAGCAAATGGGATAGAAGCAGAGGCAATAAATTGACCCCCAAATCCATCAGAGAAGTCCTGAATCAGCTACCAGAGCTGACCAAGAAGAAAGAGATGATTTCTCTCCTGCCTAAGTCCCTGGACTTTGGGATCTCAGCCTGTATCCTTATCAACGCAGTGCATCTAAAGAATCTAAAAACCCACACATCCCTCTAAACAAGCTGAGAATTATCCTTAGAGCGTGTTGGACCTCATCATCTGCTTATTCCTCATTCATTTATAAGGTAGATTCATTCTGGCCCTGTGTCTGAAATCTCACAATTTCCAAATCTAAATTGATAAGCTTTACTTATATATCTATATACAAGGACGACAGTACACCACTTCTTTAAACCCATATTTTTTCTAGACTACGCCCTTCTTTGGAAAATGCCACTTACCCACATTTAGCTATTGGGCAGATGCTCTGTCTCCCCAGACCCAGTTTCCCACCACCCGGGGCTGGGCAGGACATCATCTGACCTGGGTTGCGCTCCCTGCCCCACAGGGCAGCTCTGGCCCTTCTTCAGCAGTTGCACCCACTTCCACGCATAAAGCCCAGCAGGGGTGCCACAGCGTTGAGCATCCTTTATACGCTGGCTGCCTGCCAAGACCAAGTCATTGGCAATCCTGTCTTGTTGGTTACCATTAGGGCAGACAAAACTCTTTTTAAGACCATTCAGTAACAGGGGCCCTTGAAAGAAGCAGACGGGGGTGGGGTATCTGCTGGAACCCCCTGACCCTGACTTGGATGCCTTAAGCTATATATTTCAGCTGCAGCACACATAACCAACCGTCGGTCCCTGAGATTATATGACAGCTACAGGTCAATCTATCCTAGCCTGCCATTTTCTGCCTCCTCAACGACCTATTACCAATCTGAGATTGATCTGCTGTGGCACCTGCTGTCGCCCATGACCAGAATAATAAACACAAGCTATTCGCGTTGGCTACTCCATTTTTGATCAAGAGCTGCAGTCAGGGACGACAGACATCTGCCCATTAGGAACGGCGCGTAATTAACAGCAGTATTTACCTGCTTCCCCCAGGATACCAACCAGGAGAGAGAAAACAGACTATCACCAAGAGAGACCAACACTGCCCTTGCCCTCCTGAATTATGGCAGCTATACACCGCCTCCCACTCAGCCTCGACTGCAATCGAAATAAGTACGCTTTCAGATTTAAACGACCTATAGCGTAAATCCATATTATCCATGTATTTTCACTATATTATGTGTATCAGGAAGCTGTGTGTGTGATCACTTGTTACAGAGACAGGACTGGGGCTGACTCTCAGCTAGGACAGATGGAATTGCCAGCCCTGCCACAAAAAGACGCCTACAGAATCAGACTGGCATATGGAACCGTGCTTTTTATGGCATTTGATTGGAATTTTTATGTGCTTGACCTTGTCACAGGAGCAAAATCCATCATCTATGGAAATCATAAAACTGACTGTGTCACCTTGGCACACCATTCAAAACCAATTAACTGATCTTCTGCTAGACACATAAATCCATTGATCCATTTTTACAACTGGCATATAAAACATTCGTTAAGTGCAAATAGGTGACACATTTTAATAGACACTTGAAAAAGTAAAGTGAAGACCACACAGATTTAAAAACAAAAATAACGACCTCTGGTTCTTCTCATCCAATATTTCAAAGCACTACCTTTTAGTCTTAGGGGAAAGCTTGGAAATTCACATAAAACAGTACTCTGCTTTTAATATACATTTGTGTATTCTAACACAGATTATACATTTCAAACAAATTTATCACCACTGAAGTCTGACGGCTTTTTAGAAACTGAAAGCGTGACCCACTGGAGACTTCTTTTGCCTTCGGTAAGTCTAATTAATTATTAACATTTGCCGAATTGCCTTTGGGCACCCAATATCATGTTAACACAATCAGTAAATATTTACCAAGAACTCCCAGGTTGAATGCCACTATTTTCTTATTCTGAGTTGTCAAGAAATTTATAAATGAACAAATTTCAGCTCTGACTATGAATGAATAAGCAGGAACTCCCTCTCTGTCACAGGAAAGGCTCCGCTGCCTCCAGCATCACAGGGCACCACCTATGGGGAGGCCCTGGGCCAGCTCGGTCCCCCTGCGGACCGACAGGGAGACAGATCGGTGATAACAATAGGCAGCCAGCTTCCACAGCTTCAGCTCTGGGTTCAAGATCCAAAGTCCGGGTTCAAGATCCAAAGTCCAGGCTCAAAATTAAACGTCCTAATGGCAAAGAAGATACTGTTTACTCTCTACATCAAGATGGCAAAGAGTGAAGAAAAGTGCCCCTTTTCAAAAGAAGAAATAGATTTTGTGAGAATAAGATCACACACGAGACGCCCAGCACATGCTGCTGATGTGAGACCACCGTTCCATCACCTGGCACCGTGAGGCGTGAGCTCTGTTAAGACCTCAGGACCAGAAGAGCATCACTGCAGGACGCGGTGAGCCACACGGGTTACTCATGGGATTCTCAGGAAACTGGAGAGCCGTGGTCACAGCCGAAATCACGCCTCAACCCCAGGCCAACCACGAGTCTGCGGGCACAGCTCCCCACTGTCGCCTGGCTCCCAGGCCAGGTCTGGGGCGCAGACCTCAGGCTGTTCAAACTAGGTCACTAGCCGTGCTGCCCAAGAGATACTCAGCCTCCTTGAGTCTATTCAGAGGCAGGATCTGCTTCCCTCCGAAATTAAGACTCTAAGGAATTTCCTAAAATAACACACAAACACCAACCACATTCATTCCGGCTAATTCTGTGGCTTCTACAACTCAGACTGGGAGCCACACCCAACTCCAGATGAAACTCAGTTTAGTTCTCAGGTAGAAGCAGCTCTTTCCTCGGACACTTTGCAGGGGCTCTAAGAATCCTGCCCCCCTATATGTGACCTGAACTAACCCAAGGAAGTCTTCCATCCCGTGATATATGAGGATTACAGGCAACAGAAGTGTTAACATTCCAGTCAAAAGGAGTTCTGTCCGTCAGAGGGCAATGAGACCATTTCACACCCATGAGATTTCACCAGTCATGTGCATGGATTCACGTATGAGGGCGAATGGGAGGGAAGATGAGTCTAAAGACAGAGGAGGGGCTGGCAGCACAGAGGCTGGGACACAGCACCCAGGACATGTGGATCCGCCCCCAGAGCAGGAGCAGAGGTTGCCAGATGGGAGGCAGGTGGCAGCCCATGGTCCCAGAAACTGGGACCATACCTCTCTTGGGCGACTCCTGGAAGTGATGGGAGCCCAGGAGAATGGGATGACACTTTGGGTTCAGGTTGGGACTCCTGGCAGAGAGGAGGAATCAGACTTCTAGAAAGAAGAAGAACCTGTGCCTCTGGATTCACACTTGATACTGAAGAGTGTCCTTCTGAAAGGAGCCTCTGCCCCTCCTGGGTGGCAACAAGCAGGGCTGGACCCACTATGATGCGGGGTCATTGCTTCACTGACCAGAGAGTATGCCCTACAGTCCATCACCACAGGTATCAGAAAGCTTCAGCTGGTCACAAGAAGGACTCCAGCCCTGCTCTATTTGTGGGAGATGAAGGATCCAGGATCCAGGATCATCTTAAATGGACTGTGTTACACATTAAGCTCAATGTGTCACTAACTTTCCCACTGACACAGCACTTTCTGGACTAACTCCAGTAGAAGTAATCCCACTCATACTGAAGGGGGAAAAATAAAGAAACACAGCATGGAAAATACCCCAGTGCTGTAGATGGTGGAAACTGTTAACTCATCGTTTCGCCTACGTATTTTTCTAAAACTGGTCCAAACACAGAAGCCATCGCACTTCAGAGATGGGTACCACCCAGCTAAGGCTCAGCTCACAACATTACTCTTTCCCTTTAGCTCCTCTCAGATTTTTCACTCATTAAAGCATCTTCCACTAACCACTAAATGAATTCCATATATGCAATGTTCCAGCTTATCATTCTCAGTAAGATGAACATTGGCACAGATGAACAAAACTCGCAATACACTCAGCACCTAGTAAAGCTTGTGCTCATTAATATTAATATTTGTTCCATGAGCAAACCAATCAACTAGATCGTACTTGCAGCCCTGGATGTCCAAGACCTGTGCACCATTCAGTACCCAAAAGCAGGTTCCTTCACATGATTTCTAAATTTTCTTGAATCTGATAGATTCAGAAATCAGTGCATGTTTTAGTAGAACAATGCAGAGTCCATAAACAAACCCAAATACTTATGGGGACTTCATTTATGATAAAAAATAACATATCAGACCTGTGAATAATGATAAATTAAGCAATAAACAGCATTAGAACAACTACCTAGACATTTGGAGTAAAGAAATAAAATCTGAATCCCAACCTGACTGTACCAAAATAAATTTCACATGATTAAAAAATATTCTTTAATTAAAAAAATTTAAGACACTATGAATGAACAAAAGAAAAATTAAAATATGTTAAAATTTTACAATATTAGAATATGGAAGCACTTTCTAAGCAAGACATAAACACCAAAAGCATAAAGGAAAATATTGATATATTTGACTAAATAAAAAGTTTAAAATATTAATATGATTTTTAATTCAGTAAAAAAAAAGTAAACTAGAGAGCAACAAATTGAAGAAAGGCTTGTACAATACAAATGACAAAGGGTTTGGTTTCTTAATGTACAAAGCGTTCTCACAAGTCAAAAGGAAAAATAACCCAATAAAAAGTAGGTAAATGATGTGAATGTATAGATAACAAGAAATATAGATAGTCAATAAACATAAAAAGATGCTCAGAGTCAGGCATAATTAAAGAAATCAAATTATAACAGGTGGACTGCACGGAGATCCAACCAGTCCATTCTGAAGGAGATCAGCCCTGGGATTTCTTTGGAAGGAATGATGCTAAAGCTGAAACTCCAGTACTTTGGCCACCTCATGCGAAGAGTTGACTCATTGGAAAAGACTCTGATGCTGGGAGGGATTGGGGGCAGGAGGAGAAGGGGATGACCGAGGATGAGATGGCTGGATGGCATCACTGACTCGATGGACGTGAATCTGAGTGAACTCCGGGAGTTGGTGATGGACAGGGAGGCCTGGTGTGCTGTGATTCATGGGGTCGCAAAGGGTCGGACACGACTGAGCGACTGAACTGAACTGAACTGAACTGATCATCTTTTATCTATAATATCAGCAAAGATAAAAAGTTTTGATGATATTCAGTGTTGGTAAAGGTGCAGAAAATCATTCATAAACACTTACTGGGAATATTCTGGTTTTTAATTTTTTTTGGCTATGCCTCAAATGGCAACCCACTCCGGTGTTCTTGCTGGAGAATCTTAGGGACAGGGAAGCCTGGTGGGCTGCCATCTATGGGGTGGCACAGAGTCGGACACGACTGAAGCGACTTAGCAGCATCAGCAGCAGCATAGTTTGTGAGATCTTAGTTCCCTGATCATGGATTGAACCTGGGTCCCTGGCAATGGAAGCACAGAATCCTAGCGATTAGGCCTCCAGGGAATTCCCAGGAATATTCTACTCTTAGATCTGGACATTTAATTTGTAAAAATCCATTGTGCACCATAAGACCTGTGAGTTTTTTCGCAAGAACCTTACATTTCAGTACAAAAATATAAACAATATGTTACATCACCATGAGATATCACCTTACACCTGTTAGAATGGCTATCGCCAAAAAGACAAGAGACAACAGGTTGTAGTGAAAATGTGGTAAAAAAGGAACCCTTGTGCTCTGTGGTGGGAATGTAAATTGGTCTAACACTATGGAAAATAATATTAAGGTTCCTCAAAAAATTAAAAATAGATCTAAAATATGATCTAGTAATTCCATGTCTGGGCTTATACCCGAAGGAAATGAACACAGGATTTCAACGAAATATCTGCACCCCATGTTGACCACAGTATCATTCACAAGAGCCCAGATATGGAAATAATCCAAACGCTCATCAACGAATGAATGGATAGAAGGATGTAGTCAAACAGACGAGAGAGTGTTATTCAGCCTTGAGGAAGGAGAACATCCTCTCATCTGACCACATGGATGGACCTTGAGCATATGACGCTATGTGAGATAAGTCAGAGAAAGACCAGTACTGGGCGCTACCACTCATATGTTAAATCTGAAAAAGTTAAACCTATAAAAAACAGACAGTAAAATGGTGGTAACCAGGGGATGGGGCTTCAGCAGGGGGGCAGGGGTAAGACTGCTATTGTTAAGGGCACAAAGTTGTAACAAGTAGTGAATAAGCCATTGAGATTTAAGGCACAGTATGATGAATATAGACAAAAATTGTACTATAATTATGCAACGTGACAAATATGACTACATCAGCAATCATATTACAACACGTAAGTGTATACACACCTAACCTTAAACTCAGTGGTAAAGAATTTGCCTGCTAAGGCAGGAGATGCAGAAGACTCGGGTTCAATCTCTGGGTCAGGAAGATCCCCGGAAGAGGAAATGGCAACCCACTCCAGTATTCTTGCCTGGAAAATCCCATGGACAGAGGAGCCTGGTGGGCTACAGTCCATGGGGTCGAAAAGGGTTGGACTCGACAGAGCAACTGAGCTCGCACCTTAAACTTATTCAGTGTTAATGTCAAATTTTTTTTTTTTTTGATTGAAGAGTATGTTACAAATTGGGTCAAATTCACGAAAAGAATGACAGTATCACACAGTAAATCAAAAGCTATTAATTATCACCTATGCCTTGCCAGATCCCATGGCTAAGCAGATTAAATAAAACTTAATTAGAGATCCTCTTGTGAAAAGAATCTACTTAGACTCTCTTAAGCCTCAAGATTATCAGGGTATAAAACGGTTTTTGGAAGAAGAGGTAAGAGAATTTTTCAACATGACACCCTAGGCCGAGTCAGAGGGGTTGTCTGTGCAAACTGCCAGCATTTTACAAAGCGGGAATCTGGACCCCAGTAGCTATGTGATCTCCCAGGGGAATCAAGCTAGGACGTGACAAAGCTAGAGCAAGCCACATCTGCTGACCCGAGGGTGACCCAGCGTCCACTGTGCTCAGCTGGCAGGAGGCCCATCTAGCTATGAAGACAGTTGAACTGCAGCCCTAGAAACTCCTAATGCCTACAGCTCCACCATCCAGCAGGTTGATCACAGTTTGTGAACCACCACTTTCTGAAACAATTATAGCACTTAACACATATACCCTGAGGGAGTGAAGGAAAAAAGGGCCTGGAATCCAGGGCTTCCTGAACACGAGCTGGAAAAAGGGCAACGGATACAGCTGAGCCCAAGGTCCCTCTGCACACACAACCCTGTGATGGCCGGGATGCCTGGGACCTACCAAAGCTCATCTCACACCACAAAACACAGGCAGGGGCTGCCACACAGGGCTGACCCAAGACTGAATGCAACAGCTCTGCACGCAGGTGTCTGCCCCTGCGAGGCGCTGAGGGAACCCAGGGCGGGCCGGAGTCACTGTCGCAAGCACGGTGTGTCCTGCACGGTGTGTCCTGCACGTGTCCCGGCCTCCCTGCAGACACCACTTCATGTCTTCATGGCTCATTCAAGCCAGTCATCTCACCTCCCCAACCCTGGCCAGAACCCTGACACTGAGGGTATCTGCCTTTTCTTTCAGGGAGGATACTCACTCCATAGGCTCGCCCAGAGTCGGACCCAACTGAATAACTAACACTTTCACTTTCTTATCCAGGGAAGTACTTCAAACCTGGTTCAATTTGATGAATTATTTTATTTCTTTATTTTTGTGACCCCACTCTACTGTGCCACATGCCAGTCTGAACAAGTAATTTGCGACTGAGAAAGTCTTCAGCCCAGCAAAGAGGCTGCATGCGCTGGTTCCAGGGTCATGCGGAGCTGGTTGTAATCCTCGAAAGCTCACTTATTATTATTATTATTATCAGCTGGGAGTCTTTGTGCTGTTACCTGGCCCCGAGCTTCAGTTTCCTTTAATGCATGATGTGGGTGAAACACTCATGCAGTCCAACAGACTGAAAAAGAGATGGAGTCTAATCCTCCCTTTGCTTCTGGGCTGGCCGTCTGACCCGATCAGTGAAATGTGACAGAAATGACATTCTGTGACCTATGAGCAAGGAGCCTGTTAGCATCCACCCAAAGCTCATGGAACAGAAACCAAGCAGGACCCTGTGGGGCCCTCGTGGGCACAAAAGCCTTTCTTTGCCCCCCGTGTCTTGTTTGTAGGAAAAAGGCTTCGGCCTCCTAGACCTTCCTCGAGTTCTAAAGGGCAGATTCAAGCAGTTTCTAACTGTGGAAGGGAAGGGATGCAGAAACAAAGGGAAAGCACACAGGAAACAGTAGCACAGCTTGGGCAGGGGCCTGGTTCCTCCTCAAGGGATGCACAGAAAATCTCTCTGAGCTCTTCTGCAGGAACTAAGGCCCCCAACCATGTTGTTGTGGTTGTTCAGTTGCTCAGTTGTGTCCGACTCTTTGTAACCCCATGGACCACACCACGCCAGGCTTCAGTGTCCTTCACCATCTCCCGGAGCTTCCTCAAACTCACGTCCACTGAGTCGGTGATGTTATCCAACCATCTCATCCTCTGTCGCCCCCTTCTCCTCTTGCCTTCTGTCTTTCCCAGCATCAGGGTCTTTTCCAATGAGTTGGCTCTTCGCATCAGGTGGCCAAAGTATTGCCAGATGTTCAAACTACCGCTCATTTCACATGCTAGCAAGGTCATGCTCAAAATCCTCTCACCCAGGTGGAGGATGCTAACTTCAGGCTGAGCACAAGATTCCTGGAACACAACCTGCTTCCTGCCCTTACCCCAAATTTTCCTATAAAACTCTTCCCTCAAACCATTGCGGAGTTCAGACGTTTTTGAGCATGAGCTGTTTGTTCTCCTTGCTCAGTTCTGCAGTACCCCTTCCTCTGCTGCAAACTCTGACATTTCAGTTTGTGTGGACTCACTGTGTGTCATGCATGAAAACTTGAGTTCACAACTCCTGCTCCGGAGATGGCCAGCCACCGTGGAGGCAGTCTGACTGCCCTGAGACTCCACACTGTGAGGAAGCCCACATGACAGCATGCAGAAGCCACGTGAAGACAGATGTCTGGTCACCCAGCGGGTGCAGCCAACCCAGCCCAAGTGACTGCACCTTCGGCTCCAGCCCCGGCCACCATCTGAGCAACGACTGCCCATCTGGGCCCAGTCAGCCCCCAGAGCAGTCGGTGAGGAGGAACAATACATTGTTGTTTTAAGCACTAAGTTTGGGGCGGTCTGTCACAAAGCAACAGAAAGCCAAAACACTCAGCATGGTGTCTGGCATGTGAGTTACCCTCGGTACATGTCAGCTGTCCTGATTACAGAAATACTCTAAACTAGAGTAATTTCAAGACATCCCTCTTCATCCAAGGCACTCTGAAGTGCTTTCCTTTTTTTTTTTTCTTTTTTTTTTTAATTTTTAAATTTATTTTGAATTGGAGGACAATTGCTTTACCATGTTGTGTTCGTTTCTGCCATACAACAACATGAATCAGCCACAGGTTTACATGTGTTCCCCTCCCTCCTGAACCTCCCTCCTACCTCCCACCCCATCCCACCCCGCTAAGTTGTCACAGAGCACCAGGCTGAGCTCCCTGTGTTATACAGCAACTTCCCATTAGCTAGCTATTTTACACAGGGTAATGTGTTTATTTCAACGCAACTCTCTCAAAGCACTTTCTTGCCTGAGAAAGAACAGAGTAAGTTTTGGCTTCCATTCCAGGCCTGTGTTCAATCTTCCTCAAATGTTACTGATGTCGCTGTTGTTGTGATCAGGGCTGAGGGCAACTGCAAATTATTATGGTGCTTGTAAGTTTATAATTACTGTTTTTCTTCTACCCATGGATAATCTTAATAATGAAGAAGTCAAGGACATACAGAGAAGACACCAGCAGAGCATCTGTAAATACACTGCTCACAAGCAAGACTAAGGGTGTGCATGTGGTTAGTTGTGACACAATAATTATCATTAGCAAATTGGAAGCACAGGGCTGACAGGGGTAAAATGCACAATCATGCTATTCACATCAATAGCAGCAACATGTTCAAACCATAAATTATAACTTTAGCAAGAGTTTCAAAAATATTTCTATTCTTATTGAAAAAAGATTCTACTAGTTATCTTACTAAGATTAACCTAACCTGAGATGGAGATCTAGAAATAATACACTCCATCTTTTTAAAGCGATGTCTTTTTTAAAAAAATATTTTCTGGGCTGTGCTTCTGAGGCCCTTTTAAGGCCCTACAAGCTCCACTCCCTTACCTGGCAATTGCACGTCATGTGATATGACATCATGTGACATCCCAGGGGTTGCCTGGTGCTGTTTCTTCACCTCCCCCTTCCAGTTCTACCAGCCCAAGGACCCTGCTGGGCTGGAAACCCAGGGACAGAGCCTCCCTCAGCACCCCAGCTCTGTGGCAAGTCCTCATACCTGCCTACACGCACACACCTGTAAGGGTCTCTGTTCATCCCCACAGCACTCTTCCCATTAGTGAAATCCCCGTTTACTTTATACAGATCCCTTTTTAAAAACTAAAACAAGAAGCCTCATGAAATGCCTGCATTACTCCCCACAGGGTGAGCTGGTTGGGTTTCTGGTCTGTAATGGCAGCGGAAGAAAAGGTCACTCGCTGGGATTCAGCACATCCCCCTGCTCAGAGGGTTGGAAAGCAGAGTCAGAAACATTTTCCTCTAAGAGCCCAGCCCTGGTGATTCTTTAAAGGACAGACTGAGATTCACCCATGAGAAGTGGAGAGAATAAGGAAACACAACGGAAGACTGTGGGGCTGAAAAGCACAGAGAAAACCAGGGGACAGGACAGAGGGCTGGATGCTGATCATAAAATGAAGGCGTCATCTGAACATAAAAGACAGGGGGAGAAGAACCACCAGGAGGTGGCCGTGAGATGAAGGAGGTCAGGTGGGATGCTGTCTTCACAGCTGCGGGATTTCCATCGCACCCGAGGCAACAAGACCGGGGCAAGGCAGTACAGTTCCATGTCCTAATAAAGAGACGAGGTTGAAGGCATCCTCCTGGTGAGGACCCCGTCTCTGCCACCTCACCCCTAATCCCTCCCCAACCTCATCATTAGATTCAAAATTCAATGAAGATGAACTCAGACAATGAAAAAAAGAGTAGCTTTTCAGAAGTTTGTTATGAAAAAGTTTAGAAAGTATCTTAGCTCCTAAAATGAAAGGGTCTGTGAAGTATTTAGCTTTGATGCTATGAGATGTTCTTCAAAAACACACAAAGAAAGACTTCTTAATTAAGCTTGCTATAAATGTAAATGCCCTGGCCAATTGTTTGATAAGAAAGGGAGGGAGGAGAACAAGAAGGCTTTGCTCTCTTCTCTTGCCAGCAGAGAGCAAATGTTATGTGACTGTGTGTGTGTGTGTGTGTGTGTGCGTGCGCGCACGTAAGCCTAGGTCTTCATCCTCTTACTCCCTCACTCATACTTCTTTCCTCTTATCTTCTCCTCCCCATCCCTACCCCCACCCTCCATCCCTTCTTTCTCCTCCCCTTCCAGGGCTGGCTGGTGAAGAGGCACTTTTCAGGACCAGGCATCTCATCTGCATGTCCTCATTAGACTAGCGACTCCATGAGAGTAGAAAGGAAGTTATTCTGGAAAACTCAGGTGTCTATTTCTTCTAGAAAAACACAGACCGTTGATACAAAGGGATCCAGCTCCCTAGATCTTGCTCAAAGGAAAGAAACCAGGAGGGATGTGACCTCCCCTGGATTCTACCAGCCCGAGTCATCCGGATGCCTCCATGAAGACTGAAAGTGGCCCAGGCTGCATTCTGGGTTAGATCTGGGGTAAGCAGAAGGCGCAGTGGTGACCTCCAGAGAACTGGGAGAAGGCTTCCTCAGGAGCAAGGAAACTGATCAGAAAAGACTCCTGGAGGTTCTGCGGGGAGAAGCTCTCCAGGGGACCCTGATGTTAAATCCCACTTTTCTGTATTTCTGCCAACAAACTCCTCAGGACACCCGCGACTCTCAGCAACTTTAGCACTCAAGTGGGGAAAATAAATCATCTGGTCTGTTAGGAGGTGGTCAGTGCTCATGGAAAAAGACCGGGCCCGGAGCCCTGAGGAGAACTGGGCGGGTGGGCGGGTGAGCTCAGCAACTCACTCACCCACAGTACCCACTGGAGTGGGTAGCTGTTCCTTTCTCCAGGGGATCTTCCCAACCCAGGGACAGAACCCAGGTCTCCAGCACTGCAGACGGATTCTTAACCAGCGCTCTGAGCCACCAGGGAAGCCCAAGGGAAGGAAAGCCTATTCCAATTTCTAACACATGTGACAAATTATACAAACTCAGGCAAAAGGAAGTGGAGTAAGTTAGACATTAGTCTAACCTGACGGACACAAGTGAACTTGAAGACGTTTTCTAATGCCTGAGCTCATATCTCCTCACGTCCTGGTACCTTAACGTGTAGGTTTCCCTGGTGGCTCAGATGGTAACGAGTCTGCCTGTAATGCAGGAGACCCGGGTTTGATCCCTGGTCTGGAAGATCCCCTGAAGAAGGGAATGGCAACCCACTCCAGTATTCTTGCCTGGAGAATTCCATGGACAGAGGAGCCTTGTGGGCTACAGTCCATGGGGGTCGCAAAGAGTCGGACACGACTGAACAGCTTAGCACCAGCACCACCAACAGAACCTCAGACTTAGACAACGCTGATGGTTGCCTGGGTGGCTCCTCCCCGTGCTCTGCGTGTGCTCCTTCCGAGAGGACCCCACATGTTCACATCACCTTACAGAATACTGCCAGTAATGGGTGCTCACCCTCACCCAGAGCAGCCAGGCCAGGGTCCACAGCTCAGGCTGATCTGCTTCTTGTGAGCGGCATCGTGGGTCCTGGTGCTCCCGGGAACCCCTCAGCCCTCTCTGGTAAAGTCCTCACCACCCAGATGTCACAGCGAATCCCAGGGACTTGCCTGCTCTTCAAACAGAGGCCAGAGGAGAGGCCTCACCAGGCCCCTGACGGCTGCAGAGGAAGCGGCAGAAATCTCTAAACTGTCGTCAAGACAACCGAAGTCCAGATATAAATCTCTTTGGGATTCCATTCGGAAGCAGTTTTTAAGTGTGCACACCCAGAGGAAATAATAAAAGAAAAGAAAGCGCCTCTCCCCCTCCCTTGGCCCTACCTCTCCTTCCCCTCCTCTTTCTCTCTCTCTCTCTCCCTCCTCCTGCTTTTTGCCACGTGGTGATGTGTGTTAAAAAACGCAAACTGGGACGCTTTCCACTTTTGGGGTTGGAACAGCTGCTGCCTCAATATTGTTTTTGTTAGTTTTTTTTTAAAACATACTTTGCTGTTTTTAATGGAGTTGTTTTTTAGCTACGTGTTTCATAATACTAACTGAGATTCACAAAGCGGGAAGACTGGCACTTTAATTGACAAGAGTGAGATTCATGGGTCCTAAGAGTCCAACCTGGACAGTCTGCTGCCCAGCTTGATCCCAAGACAGCTTATCCCAGGGAAGGGCACTCACGAAGGCATGGGAGAAATATGACCAAGTCCTCCCATGGAAACAACAAGAGCCAAGAATTTCTAACAGGTAGCCTAAATAAACCCCACGCTCTCGGTCCTTCGTTTTTCCAAGAGCACAAAGCATTCGGGGAATGCTCCACAGATGGCTGTGGTTCCATGTGGGAGCACACACCGAGAGAAGTGAGATCAGGGTTCTGAACCCCAGGGCCTAACAGCAGGGTTCTGAAAGGCACAGGTGCATGCCACCTGGCACACCACGCTGCCACCTGCTGCAAGTGACCCTCGGGACAGGAATCTTCACCCACGTGGGGACCTTTAGCTCAGAGAGGGGTATGCCTGCACCACCCGAGCTGAGCACAACCACAGCCTTAGATGGGAAACAGGTCGCCCAGTGATCACTGAGTGCCAGGGACAATCACTGGGCACTAAAGGACCTGCCCCTCTGCCTCTCGGGTGAGCCAGCAAGGCGGCAGCTAAGTGGTCCCACTCCCATCACCTGCTCAATTGGACTGACAGACAGTGATGCTGGCAGCGGGCGTGGCTGCAAGGGCTTGAGATTTCAGGAAGGTGTGGCAGTGGCTGAAAATAGGAAGCTGAGTGTTGACTACATGCAAGACTTCATCCACAAAAGACAGGCCTCCCATACAAAGAACAGAGGAACCAGGGCTCCTTAAAATTCTGAGAGGACCGTGAGCTTGGCACTGAATCTCTTTTCCAGGGGCTGATCCACAGGATTCTCTCTCCTGTGGATCTGCCAAGAGAGCAAACCAGCAGTTAGATTGGCTTTGGCCACACCCAGTGTGATCTCAGGGCTTCCCTAGGGGCTCAGCAATAAAAGAATCTGCCTGCAATTCAGGAGACTTGGGTTCAATCCCTGGGTAGGGAAGATCCCCTGAAGGAGGAAATGGCAGCACACTCCAGTATTCTTGCCTGTGAAATCCATGGACAGAGAAGCCTGGCGGGCTACAGTCCATGGGGTCACAAAAGAGCCAGACAGGACTTAGTGACTAAACCACCATCACCACCAGTGCTGTCTCACCCAGAGCATCTCCCTGCTTGAGAAGCAGCTGAGAACCTAGCTGTCACACACACAGGATGTACCAGCCAAACGGGGACTTAAGAAACATTACTCAGTGTGATAATAAGAGCAATGGCTCTTTCCAAGATTTCAAATAAATGGCTTCTGATCTGAACAAGAATAAAACCTAGAGCCTCTCAAAAAAAAGAAGACCACAGATACAGGGTGATGGGATTGAAACTTCAAAGTCTTCATCTGCTCAGATTTATCTTCCTGAACTGCTGTGGGGCTGTTCTTTTCTTTCAAACTCAGCCTCCTACCTCTGGGCCTCTGCAAAGGACCAGCACACAAGGAGAGGCACTGTCTCTAGGAAGTCACTTAACAAGTGCATTCCATCCTTAGAGATAAGGCAAAAAGAAGTGCAGGGGCTTCCCCCAGCTTTCTCATCTCCCAGGCTTGCTAATAATCATCCTGGAGTCACAGGGTAGCAAGAAATGGCGCTGTGTATCTTAGGAGATTGTCTGCTCTAGTCCTCTGCCTTAAACGGGAAGATGTTATCACGTCCATTTCACAGACACTGTGATCAAGATACTTTTCCAGAACTGCACAGCCAGTGAGCAGGACAGCATAAGAACCCAGGCTTGCTGCTTCGGATCAGAGCTTTTCCGACCTGATTGTAGGAGGAAACAGACTTAGCTATAAGCAGAAAAATTGAACATAATTCATGTGCTGGGACAAGCATATCATTTCTGACTTTATTTATTCACAAGGCCAATCCTGACACACACAACACACGTCAAAGTTGCCTCTTGGTTCCTGGAGACCCGATCTTCTGAGTCTTTGAAGCGCTTCCTGGAGGCTGAAATGACTCCTCGGGAGGAAAACGTGAGATTCCTAGAATTTGTGTCTGGCTTATGTTAGAGAGCCCGGCAGTAGGTGACACCTACCCCTCAACTCTGACAAAGGTCAACAGAGGGAGGCCGGGACAGCATCCACCAGATCCAGGCCATGGCCCAACACCAGGGCAGGCACAGAGGAGGGAGGGCCTCTGCCTGACGCCCCTGGGTGAATCAGGAGACCAAGGCCAACCAGACAACCTAGTGTAAATGGGACTTTAGCAAAGGACAGTGAGGCCAGACCTCCCCAGGTTCCAGGAGGGCCTCCAGGGAGTCCAGACAGCCCCTTGTTGTTGCTGTTCAGTCCCTCAGTCGTGTCCCACTCTTTGTTACCCCATGGACTGTAGTACGCCAGGCTTCCCTATCCTTCACCATCTCTTGGAATTTGCTCAAACTCATATCCATTGAGTCAGTGATGCCATCCAACCATCTCAACCTCTGTTGCCCCCTTCTCCTGCCCTCAATCTTTCCCAGCCTCAGGGTCCGGGGCAATCCGGCCCTAACCTAAAACCATTCCATTCCTTCTTTATCTGCTTCTGCACACCCCTCTTGACAGACCAGTTAGCACTGCTTTGATATAAACAGAGCCGTCCAACCTTTGCTGCTTTTTTCGGAAACTGTTTTCTTGGGAGACCAGAACTGCCAAGGGCTGAACACTAGGCGTCTGTGCCAAAAGCTGCTAAAACCAGGGCTGAAAACCAGCTCTTCCCAAAGAAGCAATTCCGGAATGTGGTGTGGGTACCCAGGAGCGAGCGATCCAAAACGCCAGCTGAATTCCCTGAGCACTCCCCGAGGGCAGGTCAGCACCACTGGGGAGTTTGTGTCTGTCTTTGTTTCCGGCTTCTTCCACGTTTCTTTGGGCTCAGAAAGACCCACTTCGGGAGGGGAAGTGGGGACAGGGGAGGACTCTGTCGTCCTGCCCTGATCCGAAGCACGAAAAGTTTTCTACGGTGCGTTCTCCCTCTACGTTCCCGCCAGGTCGTCCCCTCGCGCATTTTTTCACCCCGAGTTGAGATTTGTTTTCTTTTTTAAAAAAGTAAATAAACTAATTGCCCCCAGGAGGCAAAAGGATTCCGCGCCTTGGCTGAGTAACTTAAAGTTTCCGCCGGAAGGAAATTATTAAAGGCGAAGGAGAAAGCCCACGGAGGCGGGGTCCTGGCATGGTGTCACCGCGGAGGGGTCCCCGGCCCCGACGCGGCCCGAGACGACGAGGGCTCCGGGAACGCGGGCGCGGCGAGGGGACGAGCCAGGAAGCACCCGAGAGAGGCTCGGACCGGACCCGGCGGGGCCGGGACAGGGAGCGGGCCGGCGAGGGGGGTGCGCGCAGGGCCACAGGGGCGCACGGACGTCGTTGGGAGTGGGGTGCTGGTTGGGGGGCAGGGCGGGAGAAGTTGAAAAGGGGGCGCGGGGAAGCGGGGACGAGGAGGGCGCAGGGAGAAGGGTGACTAAGAGGGCGCTGGCCCCCCGCCCCCCCCGCCCCCGCCCCAGGGGCGCAGGACTCACCCCGAGAAGACACACTTTGAGCTCTCGGATGGCCATCATGAGCTCGGGGCCGGGCCAGGCAGGGGCTCCGCATCCTCCGGGGCCGCCACGCTCCGCGCCCCGCCAGCCGGCTCCTGCGGTCCCCGCCTCCCCTCGCGCCGCCCGCGGGCGGATCCACGGCAGCTGCTATTTCTGGGCCTCTGGCCGCGCCGAGGGTCACGTGGCCGCCGCCGGCTCCTCCCGGGGGTGCGGGGAACCTCGCCAGCAGGCTCCCAGGACCGCCCCTGACGGCGTCAGCCCCCGGGCCCCCGCCCCTGTGCCCCTGGCGTCCTGGCACCGGGCCTCCTCCTTCCGGCCAGCCCGGCATCGGACCCGGCTCCCCAGAGAGCTTACCCCACCCCCAGCCCCCGGCTCGCAGGCCACGGGGTGGAGGGAGGACCGGTGCGGCCCGCGGAGGCGGGGGCCCACGACTGCACACTGCATCCCCCTCGGTAAAGGGGATGTTGTCCACCCGGGATCTGCGGGGAGCACTTTGAAGCCTAAGCGCACTGGACAGAGGCAGTCGGACGGAAGGAGGGTCTGATCATGCAGCCCGCCTCTCCCGCAGTTCCTCGTGCGGTGGGGAGGTGGCTTCAGTGTACCCCCAGGTCGCTTACCAGTCTCAGCCCCACGTTCGCTTTTCCATATGTCATCAGAAGTGATTCTAGAAGCAAAGGCCTATTCCTACCCCCAAATCAGGCTGGTCCCCGTCTGAAAAGGGAAGCGCATTGTAGGCAGGAAGCTGCTGTGCAGGGCACAGACAATGCTGCAGCTTGGGGTCAGACCTCAGGCCTCAGACCCCCGGCTAGAAACAGGCGGCTTGGCGGACCTTTTGCATCCTTCCGAGGTGGGATTGGGGGTCTGAGGGCTTGTCTCCACAGTGGTGCGCACACCTCATCCACTACAGAAATGTCAGCCTTTTGGACATAGGTACTTGAGTTAGGTGTGGCATTTCAGATTGGAAACAACTTTCTTTAAACTTTATCCCCTAACCAAACTCTCAGGCCTCTGTCCTGATCTTGCAGTTCTCCAGTGAACCACCGCCCCACCTTAATTATCTGGGTTTTGGTCCTAGTGCTGCCATGTTGAAGCTACCCACCATCCAGGTGACCCCATGCTGTGGGAATGTCCAATCACGACCTCCAGAGAGAAATTCTAAAAGGCCAGAGTCAAAATAGTGCCCTTCTCTCAAAGAAAAGCCCTGACAGTTGGCAGTGAGTCCCCCAGGGCAGTAGCTTCCCCTGGCTTGGGCAGGCTTGGAGGATTACCCACTCACATAAATCAGGACTAAATTGTTCAAAAAGTAGCCATGGATGAAATACAGGTCTTATTCAGTGAGGAGATTATTGTATCGATACCTGTCCTTGGTGTAGTATCTAAAGCAAGGACAGGATAAAAAGAGGCCTGCCCAGAGTCTCCCAGCACTGGGCACTGGGCCTCCTGTCTTCAGATCCTCTGAGCAGAGGACAAGCGCCACACAGCCGCAGAGTGGCCGTGGTCAAGCAGCTCTGGCAAGGCCACCTCACATCCCCGGCAGAACAACTTGAATCTCCACGTCCTAGTGCTTCCCTTTGGCCTTGCGTCTCACTTCCCCAAAGTCAACCACACCAGTTCTCACTTCCTGAAAGTTAGCCAAACCAGGGTGGGAGGCTTTTCCATTAACACTGCAATAGGTCCCTAAGGGCAGGACCACCCCAGACAAGTGGCCTGGCAGAATTTCTCATCCGATGCCCTGTTCTTCTTTCATTCCTCCCATTCCTCTCACTTCTGCACTGGCCTAGGTGTCTGCCATGCTTATGTGGTTTCTGGGTTCCCCCCTAGTAGTCACTCATCTGGGCTTTCCCCCTGAGAATCACCCACCTGTTTTATTCTCCCCACACTCACCCCGTTAAAATCTCCTCACTCGTGTCTCATTCTGACCAGGCGAGCACTTCACAAAGTGCCAACACTTTGTGGACCACCATCATGGATTTATACCCTCTCCTGGGCCAAGTCATCCTTGGGGGCTTAAGAACTGGCCTCGAGCAAACCCTGGTCCCAGGAGCCACCCCAAAGTGAGGCACCAGGCTCTCCCGGGCAGGAGAGACAGTGGCTGCTCCCAGACGCATTTGGGGAGTGTCTGTCCAGGGCAGGTCTCCACTTGTTACAGGTATAATGTTCCCTAGGAATGTTTTTATCATACTCTAGGATGACTGTCAGAAGGGCCCAGCCTGACTTCTCTGGAATTCTCTGCAAATGCGAAGAGGTTCTGACGTAACTTAAGCAGAGATAAAAATCCAAAGGTATGTAACTGAGGGCTTATCAAATTTTTAAAAGATGGAATAGGCAAAAGTTTCCCGTGAAATCTTTGTAAACCAAAAGGTCATTGGGCTAATTTGAATTTATGCTTTTCTGCTGCTGTGAAGTCCTCGGTGGCACCTACAAGATGCAATTGAACTCTTAAGTACATCTTGTGATAACGCTGCACCAAAACCAGCCTCTTCTCTGCCTGCTGGTAGAACCCGTCAACCTCCAAAAATGTGCTCAGCTGCCACCTTCCAGGGAGGTCTCTGCCTGGGCTTGCACGTGCTCTACTCACGGCTCTCTAGCATTGACTCAGCAGCTCACTTGCCCTCCTGTCCCCCGTGAGGGTCCTGCCCAGTATCCTTGGAGCCAGTAGAACTGAAGCCAGATTCCGTTCAGAAGCAAAGGAAAGCTTGACTCTTCAATCAAAACATGGAGAGATGGGAGGTCATGCTCCAGAACACCCGTTCTGCCGACAGCAGGGCTGGGCTGCTTTGGGGCAGGGTTCTCTCGGGCATCCAGGCACAGCGCTGCCCTCGCTCCAGATGGCAGTGCCGGGTGCAGCATCTTTGCACACGGCCCGCCATGGCAACTCAGAGTTGGGGGCGGAGCTTCTGCACAGGTTCCCGAGCTGACGCGTCGGTGCCACCATTTTGCACCAGGAACCTTGTTCTGAGTTGTCCAGCTCCAGGCTTCTGCACACAGTGCCCTGGGAGCCAGGGAACTAGACTCAGCACAGAAACAAGGTTAGGCTTTATTTCATCACTCAGATTCTATTTTTATTTCCCGATTATTGTTAATGGACTTTGCTGGTGACAAACATAATTAGCCACTAAATCCCTTTTACAACTGGTCAGGGTCTAAACTTATAATGGAATTATCTATCTGTATGAGAGGTACCTACAGATGAAGCTGGAGTCACCTCTGTGTCACCAGGGTGTGAAAATGACTAGATTGGGGGCGGGGGGGATGGGACTATGCCACAGAAAAGAAAGGTGATTGGAAATTAATCTTTTCACCTCAGTCTATGTAGGACTTTTCCCTGCAGGGTCTCTGGCCTCTCATGTAATTCAAATGAGACTCCTCTGTTTGGTGGGTCTGGAGATCTGGGAGACCCCAGGACTGGTGTGTCCACATAACAGGAAGGCTGACCTTAATACTCACCCTGGGACCTCACCTCAGAAGGTTCTGGGTGGGGATTTCTTCTAAAAGAAATGAGTAATTCACCAACAAATATTATTTAGTAAAAGTTTATGAAGGGACAGGAAAAATTGCCCCATTCTTTCTTTTAAATCTAGTTAATAACAGTCATAAAACTGACTGTGTTGCTTTATCCAGCAAACCCGCTTTCAGACAATAACATAGAAAAACACACAGAAAAGTGAGCAAATAGAAGCCTGACTGTGTACAAACAGACATGCACACAAAGAAACATACATTTGAAAAACAAAAAGCCATCTCTGCTGAGATGGAAGAGGACAGCTGCATACATCATGATATTAAAGGGGTGAAACAACTGAAATCTCTTCACGCTTGGGAATGATTAAGCAAATGGATATCTTTACTCGGTTATCTTTAACAGTGTGCAGTGGTATATATCACTTAGGTAACACATAAAATGTATACGTGAGGTAGATTTAGAAAGACATTTGCAGTAAATAAGTTTCCATGAATATAAGATGATGCAAGAATCGGCTCTGCATGTTAAACAGTTAAGTCACACCAGTTTGTTGCAACTCACACTAAGGAATGTGACTTCTGGATTGTGCGGTACTGCTACTGCCTACCTGTCAGCATAGCCAAAATCCGGGACAGTGACAATACCAAATGCTGACAAGGATGTGGAGCAACTAGAATGTCATTGCATCGCTGAATGCAAAATGGGGCAGCCACTTTGGAAGGCAGTTTGACAGCTTCTTATAAAGTTAAACATACTCTTAGCATTCAATCCATTATCATGCTCGTTGGTATTTACTCAAAGGAGTTGAAAACATATTCACACAAAAAAATTTGTACACAGCTATTTACAGCAGCTTTGTTCATAATTGCCAAAACTTCTAAGCAACCAAGATGTCCTTCAGTAGGCAAATGGATAAATAAACTGTGGTCCATCCAGGCAATGGAATAGTATTCAAAACTAAAATGAGCTATCAAACCATGAAAGACATGGAGCTAATTTCAGTGCATATTACTAAGTGAAAAAAGCCAACCTGAAAAGGCTATGTATTTGGGTGATTATGACATTCTGGAAAAGGTAAAGCTATGGAGACAGTAAAAGATCACTGGGGGTAGGGGGGAAGGGATGAACAGGCAGAGCACAGAGGAGTTCTAGGACAGTGAAAATACTCTGCATGAGACTATAATGATAGATACATGTCATACATGTATCCAAACCCATAGAATGAACAGCACAAAGAGTAAAATATAAATGACAGACTTTGAATGATTATCATGTGTCAATGTAGGCTATCAGTTGTAACAAGGTATCCTCTGCTGAGGGATCTATAAGGGGGAAGCTGTGCATGTGTCAGGGTAGAGGGCATATAGGACATCTCTGTAATTTCCTCTCAACTTTGCTGTGAACCAAAACTGCTCTTTAAAAAAAAGTCTTTTAAAAAAATGAACAGCCATGATCAGGCAATTAACAAGTAGGAAATGAATATATGAAGAAAGTATTCAACTTTGGAAGTGAGGAAAAATACAGATTAAAACATCAAGAAATCATCTTCCACTTACCAAACTAGCAAATCATAAAACCTAAAACTCCATGCTGCAGCGAGTAGGGCAGAAGGAGCAGTGCCCATTCACACTGGCTGGACTGCACTGTTTGACCTTTGGAGTCACACATTCTTTCTTCATGTGTGTGTGCGTGTCTTTACATGGTTTTTCTTTATATATGTTTATATATCTTCGCCAGGCTTCCCTGGCAGCTCAGCGGTAAAGAACCCGCCTGCCATGCAGAAGGTGCAGGAGATGCGGGTTCAGTCCCTGGGTAGGGAAGATCCCCTGGAGGAGGGCATGGTAACCCACTCCAGTATTCTTGCCTGGAGAATCCCATGGACAGAGGAGCCTGGCAGGCTACAGTCTACAGGGTCGCAAAGAGTCAGACATGACTGAGTGACTTGGCACATACACATGTATGTATCCTCACAGTCATCCTGTCACAGGGGTGTCACACATTGTTTCTCTGAAGCAATATTTATTTTCTCTATTACTCTCCATAAGCAAATTTATACTCTCATCAAGCTTATTTTTGGATTCTGGTGGGGGAGAAGGATAAAAATATCTGAAAGCTCTCTGCTAAATATATGGCATTTTTATATAGACAGATAGAAGGGGCGGAAATGGGACCTGAAAGATTAGGTCAGGGTCACTGGTGAGATTCTCCCCTTTGAACATGGAAGGGAGAATGACCCTTAACAATGAGCACGAACACTTACTGAGTGTCGACTGCCAGCTAGGTACCAGGTGCAACCCTGCCCAGCATCTCACTTCCTCCTGCCTAGAAGAAGGTGCTATTGTCCTTGCAATGGAGGCAGATGTTGCTGTGAAGCTGTGCCCATGCGGCCAGCCTGGGATTCCAGCCCAGACAGGCTATTCAGTGAGCACTTTAGCTACCGCAGGCTTCCCTGGTGGCTCAGACGGTAAAGAATTTGCCTGTGATACAGGAGACCCAGGTTCAGTCTTTGGCTTGGGAAGATCCCTGGAGAAGGAAATGGCAACCCACTCCAGTATTCTTGCCTGGAGAATTCCATGGAGAGGAGCCTGGTGGGCTGCAGTCCATGGGGTTGCGAAGAGTCGGACGCGACTTAGTGACTTAACTACCACACCTTGCATTTAGGTGTACTTGGTTTTTAGTTTGAGGCATTGGCAGGGGTGTATGGGTAAACATGATGAGCAGAGCAGGAAGGAAAATACCCCGGCTGACATAGAGAATCAAGAATTAGCTGCAGGGACTTCCCTGGCTATCTGTTGGTTAAGACTCCACCTTAGGTGGGCACTCCAGGTGGGCACAGTTCGATCCCTGGTCAGGGAACTAGGATCCCACACATTGTGAAGTGCTGCCAAAATAAATAAATAAAAAGAATTAGCTGCAAGATGAGAGAGGAGGTGCTGTCAGCATGCTTACATACTCACTGCCATTGAGCTTTGACTGGAAGCGCCGAGGGGACTAGGACTGCATGTGGAATGTCTTAGAATTCTCTGCAAGGCTGGGAAGTCCCTCCCAAGGAGAACAAATGAGATCATGTCTATGAAACACAACATTTTCCATTTCACATGTTATTCTTACCGCCCTGGCACTCTTACCTAAAGAGCAAACAGTAAACCCAACAATAATATTCGAGATGGTTAATTATATGTGTCAACTTGGCAGGGCCATAGTACCCAGGTGTTTGGTCAAACATCATTCTAGCGGTGAGCGTGCTACAGTTGTACACAGAAGTAGAAAATATAATGTTGTACACATTAAACTTATATAGAGCTATAAATCAATGTTACCTTAGTAAAAAATAAATTTAAAAATTATTCTCAATGTTTCTGTGAAGGTATTTTTAGATGAGATGAACATTTCATTTTTTTTTCTAGGTCTGAAGTTTTAAGTTTTATTAAGCTATCCATATTAAATTTTTGATATAAAATATCAGATATACCTTTGAACATTTCAATTAGTAGGCTGTGCGTGAAGTAGATAACCATCCATTTTGTGAGCAGAACTCATCTAGTCAGCTGAAGAGCTTAATAGAGAAAGACTGATCTCCTTGAGGAAAAGGAAATTCTGCCAGCAGACAGTCTTCAGACTTGAACTGTAACTCCACCCCAAGTCTCCAGCCTGCTGGCCAACCCTACATATTCCTTACAGTAAATCTTTCTGTATTTATACATCTTATTGATTCCATTTCTCCTCAGACAGCAAGGAGATCAAACCAGTCAATCCTAAAGGAAATCAACCTGAACATTCATTGGAAGGACTGATGCTGAAGCTCCAATACTTGGCCACCTGATGCAAAGAGCCCACTCATTGGAAAGGACCCTGATGCTGGGAAAGATTGAGAGCAGAAGGAGAAGGCGGGAACGAAGGATGAGATGGTTGGATGGCATCACTGAGTCAATGGACATGAGTCTCAGGAAACTCTGGAAGATAGTGAAGGATAGGGAGGCCTGGTGTGCTGCAGTCCATGGGGTCGGACACAACTGAGTGACTGAACAACAACAATTAATACACTTCATTGATTTTTTTTCTTTGCCCTGAGTCTGCCACACATGGACATACATACTGGTCTTCACTCTGTTTCCCCAGGTGTAAACCAGGCACCCATGGTGTGCCAGACACGAAGCCAGGAGCTAGAGGTGCAGAAGGTCACCAAGGAGGGCCCGGCATCAGGAGGCCACAGTCCAAACTTACCTCTAGCTTTGATCCTTTGAAGAAATAGACTGTTTCCTGAATCTCTAAGGCCATACCAGAGTGTGAGAACCCATGAATATGCAAGTCCATTTGGGCCACATCAGTGTTGTGAGGAGAGGGTAGTAATAACAGAAAAATTAAATGGGAGATAACAGATCCAGGCCCAGAGCAGAAAAGATGTGGCCTGTGAGGTTGAAGCCAGAGGCCAGGAAGTGTCATAACTGGAGAGAATGGGCTGGTGCAGAAGCAGAGGTAGATCAGAGCTGAAGAGTCACTCAGAGTAAACAAACCAGGCTTCCGCATGGGGTGTGGACCCAGGAGGAGGAGTCACCACTTGGGGAGACTTCACAGACAACACCACTTCATAGACAACCATCACTCCAGAACCTGTGCTGCCTGCAGTGTCCAGCCTGACTCGGGGGATCATCCAGAAGAGGGAAAACAAAAAAAGGCAAAAATACTTCCTCCCCACCCAAGGGAACTGAGAGAAGGGGCTGCAGCACAGACCAGGAGGAGAAAAAAATCTGTTTTTAGAAAATGAAAGAGAGAAACCCTGAAAAACTCTGGTGTGCTGACGCAAGCCTGCTGGTTGGATTCACACGGCTGCGTGCTTGCATCTTGACTCCATGGATGAAGCACCAGGGCACACAGTTGGTGCTCAGTCAATACTGGCTGAATAATGAACGGATGAATGAATGAAATCCTAGGACACGCTGACACCTCAGTGAGGAAAACACCCGAGAAGTATCAGAGGGAGGCTGGATATCCTGGAGGAGGTCTCTGGGGAAACCGTTGGTGGTGGATAGTCATCACTTCTGCTCAAGATGGCTCGTTTCCTCACTCTTGTGCCCTCCAGAGTCTCACATCTGAGACCAGACCTGCCCCAAAGCTCAGGCTCAACCCCTTCCCCTGCCACCTCTGAGTTATTCTTGGTGGGATTACACTGGAGTTGGTACTCTCCTGTTTCTCCTTCTTTAAAATATATTTCAATTATATAAGTAATACTATCCCCAAGAAGAAGAACGGTTGTCTGAGGAGGCCTTCCAAATAGCTGAGAAAAGAAGAGAAGCCAAAGGCAAAGGAGAAAAGGAAAGATATATCCATCTGAATGCAGAGTTTCAAAGAATAGCAAGGAGAGATAAGAAAGCCTTCCTAAGTGATAAGTGCAAAGAAATAGAAGAAAACAATTGGATGGCAAAGACCAGAGATCTCTTCAAGAAAATTAGAGATACCAAGGGAACATTTCATGCAAAAATGGGCACAATAAGAACAGAAACGATAAGGACCTAAAAGAAGCAGACGATATTAAAAAGAGGTAGCAAGAATACATAGAAGAACTACACAAAAGTTCTTCATGATCCAGATAACCATGATGGTGTGATCACTCATCTAGAACCAGACATCCTGGAGTGTGAAGTCAAGTGGCCCTTAGAAAGCATCACTATGAACAAAACTAGAGGAGGTGATGGAATTCCAGCTAAGCTATTTCAAATCCTAAAAGATGACACTGTGAAAGTGCTGCACTCAATATGCCAGCAAATTTGGAAAACTCAGCAGTGGCCACAGGACTGGAAAAAGTCAGTTATCATTCCAATCCCAAAGTAAGGCAATGTCAAAGGATATTCAAACTAATGAACAACTGCATTCATCTCACACACTAGCAAAGTAATGCTCAAAATTCTCCAAGCTAGGTTTTAACAGTACATGAATGGAGAACTTTCAAGGTGGATTTAGAAAAGGCAGTGGAACCAGAGATCAAATTGCCAACATTCTTTGGATCATAGGAAAAGCAAGAGAATTCCAGAAGAACATTGATTTCTGCTTCATTGACTATGTTAAAGCCTTTGAGTGTGTGGATCAAAATAAACTATAGAAAATTCTTCAGGAGATAGGAATACCAGACCAACTTACCTGCCTCCTGAGAAATCTGTATGCAGGACAAGAAGCAACAGTTAGAACCAGACATGGAACAATGGACTGGTTTCAAATTGGGAAAGGAGCACATCAAGGCTATATACTGTCACCTTGCTTATTTAACTTATATGCAGAGTACATCATGCAATATGCCAGGTTGGATGAAGCACAAGCTGAAATAAAGATTGCCATGAGAAATATCAATAACCTTCAATACACAGATGACACCACCCTTATGGCAGAAAGTGAAGAAGAACTAAAGAGCCTCTTATGAAAGTGAAAGAGGAGAGTAAAAAAGCTGACTTAAAACTCAACATTCAGAAAACTAATGTTATGGAATCCAGTCCAATCACTTCATGGCAAATAGATGGGCAACAACGGACAGTGACAGACTTAATTTTCTTGGGCTCCAAAATCACTGCAGACGGTGACTGCAGCCATGAAATTAAAAGATGCTTGCTCCTTGGAAGAAAAGCTATAACCAACCTAGACAGCATATTAAAAAGCAGAGACATTACTTTGCCAGCAAAGGTCCATCTAGTCAAAGCTATGGTTTTTCCAGTAGTCACATATGGATGTGAAAGTTGGACTATAAAGAAAGCTGAGTGCTGAAAAATTGATGTTTTTTGAACTGTGATGTTGGAGAAGACTCTTGAGAGCCCCTTCGACAGCAAAGAGATCAATCCTAAAGGAAATCAGTCCTGAATATTCATTGGAAGAACTGATGCTAAAGCTGAAGCTCTAATACTTTGGCCACCGGATACAAAGAACTGACTCATTAGGAAAAGATCCTGATGCTGGGAAAGACCAAAGAGAGGAGGAGAAGGGAACGACAGAGGATGAGATGATTGGATGGCATCACTTACTCAATGTACATGAGTTTGAGCAAGCTCCGGGAGTTGGTGAAGGACAGGGAAGCCTGGCACTCTGCAGTCCATGGGGTCGCAAACAGTCAGACACGACTGAGCGACTGAACTAAACTGATCTGCATATTAGGGCTTCCCAGGTGACTCAGTGGTAAAGAATCTGCCTGTCAATGCAGGAGACAAAAGAGACTCGGGTTTGATCGCTGGGTCAGGAAGATCTGCTGGAGGAGGAAATGGCAACCCAATCCAGTATTCTTGCCTGGAGAATCCCATGGACAGCGGACCCTAGTGGGCTACAGTCCATGGGGTAGTAAAGAATCAGACAGGACTGAGTGTGTACACACACACGTATCTGCATATTTATTGAAAAAAATTTTAAACTTTAACACAAGGGAAATAACATTACATTCATCATCCAAAATACACACACATGCTCACATAGTTTTTCTGATCTTTTTTCTATATATAAAGTTGTAATCCTGAAATGCTTATCAGTTCAGTTGCTCAGTTAGGTCCGACTCTGTGTGACCCCATGGACTGCAGCACGCCAGGCCTCCCTGTCCATCACCAGCTCCCAAACTTTGCTCAAACTCCTGTCCATCGACTCGGTAATGCCATCCAACCATCTCATCCGCTGTCATCCCCTTCTCCTGCCTTCAATCTTTCCCAGCATCAGAGTCTTTTTCAATGAGTCAGTTCTTGGCATCAGGTGGCCAAAATATTGGAGTTTCAGCTTCAGGATCAGTTCTTTCAATGAATATTCAGAACTGATTTCCTTGAGGATTAACTGACTGGATCTCCTTGCAGTTCAAGGGACTCTCAAGAGTCTTCTCAACACCACAATTCAAAAGCATCAGTTCTTCAGTGCTCAGCTTTCTTTATGGTCCAACTCTCACATCCATACATGTCTACTGGAAAAACCATAGCTTTGACTAGATGGACCTTTGTTGGCAAAGTAATGTCTCTGTTTTTTAATATGCTGTCTAGGTTGGTCATAGCTTTTCTTCCAAGGAGCAAGGGTCTTTTAATTTCATGACTGTAGTCACTATCTGCAGTAATTTTGGAGCATCCCAAAATAAAGTCTCTCATTGTTTCCATTGTTTCTCCATCTATTTGCCATGAACTGATAGAACTGGATGCCGTGATCTTAGTTTTTTGAATGTTGAGTGTTAAGCCAACTTTTTCACTGTCTTCCTTCACTTTCATCAAGAGGCTCTTTAGTTTTCCTTTTGAAGGAGGTCATCATTATCTTCATTACCTCCACCATAGTTTGGTCTCAGGTCAAACAACAGGGAGGGAACACAGCCCCATACCTCAACAGAAAATTGGGTTAAAGATTTACTGCACGTGACCCTGCCCATCAGAACAAGACCCAGTTTCCGCCCCAGTCAGTCTCTCCCATCAGGAAGTTTCCATAAGCTTCTTATCCTTATCAGTCAGAGGGCAGACAGAATGAAAACCACAGTCACAGAAAACTAATCAAACTGATCAGTGAAACTATGAGCCATGCCATGTAGGACCACCCAAGATGGACAGTTCATGGTGGAGAATTCTACACAAAATGTGGTCCACTGGAGAAGGGAATGGCAAACCACTTCTGTTTTCTTGCCTTGAGAACCCCATGAACAGTATGAAAAGGCAAAACGATAGGATACTGAAAGGGGAACTCCCCAGGCGGTAGGTACCCAATACGCTACTGGAGAAGAGTGGAGAAATAACTCCAGAAAGAATGAAGAGACGGAGCCAAAGTGGAAACACTCCCAGTTGTGGATATGACTGGTGATGGAAGTAAAGCCTGATGCTGTAAAGAACAATATTTCATGGGGCTTCCCTGGTGGCTCAGAGGTTAAAGCGTCTGCCTCCAATGCAGGAGACCTGGGTTTGATCCCTGGGTCAGGAAGATCCCCTGGAGAAGGAAATGGCAACCCACTCCAGTACTCTTGCCTGGAGAACCCCATGGAGGGAGGAGCCTGATAGGCTACAGTCCACTGGGTCGCAAAGAGTCAGACACGACTGAGCGACTTCACCTTCAAAGTGAAAACACTCCCAGTTGTGGATGTGACTGGTGATGGAAGTAAAGCCTGATGCTGTAAAGAACAATATTTCATAGGAACCTGGAATATTAGACCCATGAATCAAGGTAAATTGGAAGTAGTCAAACAGGAGATGGCAAGAGTGAACATCGACATTTTAGGAATCAGTGAATTAAAATGGACTGGAATGGGTGAATTTAACTCAGATGACCATTATATCTACTACTGTGGGCAAGAATCCCTTAGAAGAAATAGAGTAGCCCTCATAGTCAACGAAAGAGTCCGAAATGCAGTACTTGGGTGCAGCCTCAAAAATGACAGAATGATCTCTGTTCGTTTCCACGGCAAACCATTTCCTATCATGGTAATCCAAGTCTATGCCCCAACCAGTAATGCTGAAGAAGCTGAAGTTGAATGGTTCTATGAAGACCTACAAGACCTTCTAGAACTGACACCCAAAAAAGGATGTCCTTTTCATTATAGGGGACTGGAATGCAAAAGTAGGAAGTCAAGAGATACCTGGAGTAACAGGCAAGTTTGGCCTTGGAGTACAAAATGAAGCAGGGCAAAAGCTAACAGTGTTTCACCAAAAGAACGCACTGGTCATAACAAACACCTTCTTCCAACAACACAAGAGAAGACTCTACACGTGGACATCACCAGATGGTCAATACCAAAATCAGATTGATTATATTCTTTGCCGCCAAAGATGGAGAAACACTATACAGTCAGCAAAAACAAGACCGGGAGCTGACTGTGGCTCAGATCATGAATTCCTTATTGCCAAATTCAGACTGAAACTGAAGAAAGTAGGGAAAACCACTAGACCATTCAGGTATGACCTAAGTCAAATCCTTTATGATTATACAATGGAAGTAACAAATAGATTCAAAGCAAATAAATTCTAAAGAGATTAGATCTGATAGAGTGCCTGAAGATCTAAGGACAAAGGTTCGTAATATTGTACAGGAGGCAGTGATCAAGACCATCCCCAAGAAAAACAAATGCAAAAAGAGAAAATGGTTGCCTGAGGAGGCCTTACAAATCGCTGAGAAAAGAAATGCTTATGACTATTCTGTATATACAAATACACATATTTTAACTGTTAGAATTACATCCAGAATATTCCATTGTGATATAACCTAATTTTGTAAGAAATATGACACTGGGTGTTTTTTTTAAATCATGATATATGTGCACATAACATAAAACTTGCCATTGGTGACATTTAGCGCATTCAGAGTGTTATGACTGCCACCAAGATCTAATGCCAGAACATTTTCATCATCTCAAAAGAGAAACTCATTCCCATTAAGCAGTCATTCCTCACCCCCTCCTCTGCCCAGCCCCTAGTACCCACTAATCTGCTTTCTGTCTCCATGGACTTGCTGACTCCGGATATTTCACATAAACGGAATCATAGGATATGTGGTCTTTGGTGACTGGCTTCTCTCACTGGGCATAATGTTTTCAAAGTCTGTCCCTGTTGTAGCCTGTGTCAGCACTTCATTCCTGTTCAAGTGTTTCTGTTTTAAATTCTACTCTTTGGCTCAGAAATCTTGCATGGCTCCGCATTGCCTGTCCAGGAGAAGTCCAAGCTCTTTCACATGCCACTTGCTCTTCCACAGAATCCTGCTGCCCGTCTTACCTGCACCAACCCACTCTGCTTTCTTACTTCTGCACCTCTGCCTAAGCCCCAGTCTCTGCATCTCTAATGCTCTGCTCTCAGACCAGCGGCAGAATTACCTGGAAAATCATCCCAAATGCAAGTTCTCAAGCCCCTCCCCGAATCACTGAGTCGGAGCCCAGATTCTGTGCTTCAACAAGCCCTGTGAGTGACGCTGATGTACACTGAAATATGAGAAACTTTGGTCGCAACTGCATTACTTCTTAAAGTCTCTTTCTTAGGCTGCACCCCGAGCCTTTCTACTTTCTCTGTCCTCTCATCTCCCGTTGGACATCATCCTTCCTTTTTGAGAGGATTTCATACTTTTTACACTGTGTCATAGCTGCGCCTCCATTACTAGACGTCACCTGAGTAATGTATTTCATCTAAACCCCAAGAAGTACAATGTCCAGGGAGACACTGAAGGTTGCCTCTGGCTGAGGTTCTGGGCATGAGCTCCCAAATGCAGGTGTGGCACTTTTTTGTAGCCTCAATCAATGTCACAGCTGAAAGCATGGTTCCTGAGTTATCCCAAGACTATGACTTTTGTACTCTGTGGATACTAAAATACTCTTTCTTTTATGAATGAGAGTAGTAATACTGGCAATGTTTGGATTTTTTAGTTTTTGTTTTCCTTGTTGTTTACAAGTCCATTATCAGATATAAGATATCCTCGTTTAACTGCTCTGTCTGAGGACCTTTGGCCTGTAAAGACACTGGGGTCAGGAGAAGATCCGCCGGAGGAGTGTCTGGTAGTATCACTCTGGAACAGTCAGGAGGATCTGACTTCTGCAGAGTTCAGGAGCCAGAGACTAGAGAGCTCAGCTAGGAAAGAGAAAGCTGGAAAACAGGGGAACCCCACTGCCGAGCAGATGAGGGTCTCCAACACGCGTGATGTAAAGCATTTTCAAGGAAAGCAAACCTGCATTTCAGCCTCATGATTTTAACAAACATGTGCGCTTCGCAGGTGGCACTAGTGGTAAAGAGCCCCCCTGCCAATGAAGGAGACGTAAGAGACGCGGGTTCAATTGCTGGTTAGGGAAGACCCCCTGGAGGAGGGCATGACAACCCACTCCAGTATTCTTGCCTGGAGAATCTTCATGGACAGAGAAGCACGGCAGGCTACCGTCCATGGGGTCACAAAGAGTCGGACACAACTGAAGGGACTTAGCACGTATGTGCACAACCACACAAACACTCACACAACACACACAAACAAGCACTAACTAGAGCTGTAGAAACAGTTCGAGTGATCTCAAAGTGTAGACTTTGAGAAATTACAGATGGAGTGAATACCTTCTCAGTGCAACATAAAGAAAACTTAAAAGTGAAAAAAGTCAAGTAACCAACCCACAGCTTAAGAAGGATGTTTGAAAGATGGGCGTGTTAGATCTAGAGATGACTGAGGAAAACACGACAGCCTTCAGATGTCACAAACATATTCATAAAAGTAGGGGAAAGACAGGTTCCCAGCTTATTTCTTTCTGGATTCATATCTTACCTCATCCAAGGGGAAAAACTAAACTGGCTAAATTCTGATGTGCTGCATTCAGAAGCGCAGGAGCAGAGTGGGAGCCCTGAGCAGCCGCTTTCAGCTCCTCTACCCAAGACTCATACTCTCCGAGTTGTCCAGCGGGGTAGGTTCCGGAGGAAGGGTGTCACTTCCTCCTCTGTCTCCTGGAGGCTGGAAGCAGAGCTGCCCAGCCAGATTGTTGCTGATGCGATTCCTCACCAGGAGGCCCCCATCACCTGTCCAGGGGCCACGCCAGCCGCCACCATTTTCATTTGTCCACAGTGCACAAGAAAATGTGTGTTCACATGGACGAAGGCAGCCAGCTTAAAATTTTTTCACCCTGAGATAATAGACTGCCTTTTCCTTTGAGGTCATTATTTCATCAAAATGACATAACAGATGGAATAATAGATGAGTTTTTAAAAATTGTTTACATCAGCTATATATCAGTTCCCCCATTTTTTGGTTTATTTTGTTTTATGTGTGTGTATATATTGTTATCTTTAAATTTATTTTGGCCCATGAAATCCAGGAGTCTGGAAGTACTGAAATATATATATATAAAATTTTAAATAAAGTAAATTAACCATCATTTAAGTACTTTAGCCTGTATCTCCCAAGAACAAAACATTCTTATATAAAATTACAATATTACTGTTCCAGAGATAGTTAACATGTTTTTACTGTTCAGTCACTAAGTCATGTCCTTCTCTTTGCAACCCCATGGATTGCAGCATGCCAGGCTTCCCTGTCCTTCCCTATCTCCCAGAGTTTGCTCAAATTCGTGTCTATTGAGTCAGTGATGTCATCCAACCATCTCATCCTCTGTCACCTCCTTCTCCCCCTGCCCTCAATCTTTCCCAGCATCAGAGTCTTTTTCCAATGAGTTGGCTCTTCACATCAGGTGGCAACAGTTATGATAACTAACTTTATATTCAGTTCAGTTCAATCGCTCAGTCGTGTCTGACTCTTTGCAACCCCATGAATTGCAGCACGCCAGGCCTCCCTGTCCATCACCAACTCCCAGAGTTCACTCAAACTCATGTCCATCGAGTAGGTGATGCCATCCAGCCATCTCATCCTCTGTCGTTCCCTTTTCCTCCTGCCCCCAACCCCTCCCAGCATCAGAATCTTTTCCAATGAGTCAACTCTTCACATGAGGTGGCCAAAGTACTGGAGTTTCAGCTTTAGCATCATTCCTTCCAAAGAACACCCAGGACCGATAATCCACTTTCCTGTCTCCTTCTATCTTTCAGATTTTTGACATTTTTGAAGAGCTAGTTGTCCTGTAGAATATCTTCCACAATCTGGTTATGAATCCTTCTTTCCTCCTAATTAGATTCAGGTCAAATGATTTGGCAGGAAACTACAAAGGTAATGCTCTGTCCTTCCCACTGTGTCCTGGCATGGGACACAGATGTCAATTTATCCCATTACCAGTGATGCTAACTCAGGGCAGGGGGTGTCCACCAGACTTCTCCATTTAAGATATCTTTCCCCTTTATATTTAATAAGTTATCTGACCCAATAAAAGTTTCAGATTCACTTTTATAATACTTCCTGCCCTGGACCTGCAGTCAACTGTTTCTCTAAGCAGCCCTGATTCCTTTTAATACGGAATAGTACTTAGACACCAGGGGTTCCCAGGTGGCTCAGTGGTAAAGAATCCACCTGCCAATACAGGAGACATCGGAGGCGCTGGTTCAGCCCCTAGGCAGAGAAGATCCCCTGGAGAAGGAAATGGCATCCCACTCCAGTATTCTTGCCTAGATAAACCTGTGGACAGCTAATAGAACCACAGCTCTTCTTTCTCATGACTTAATTATAGTTCCCTTTTCCATGATTCTCAACAACCCATAACACAAGTATCCTTCCATACACACAAAATAGTTCCAACATCACTAAATCAACACCTTTTCAATGACAAAACTACTAAGGAAATCCACAATTTCTCTGCAGTTCTTTTTTTGCCCCTTCTATCTACTAAGGGTACACAATCAGAGTGCTTGGTTCAAAAGCTAATTGAATTATTTTTTCTGTGTGGCTATGTAATTATTTAATGTACAGTTAGTTTTTGTTCGTTTCTAGATTATTCAATTTTAGATTAATTTTGTTATTTTTGTATTAATACTATGGACTAAATGTGTCCTCTTCACAAATTCATATGTTGAAGCCCCATCCCCAGTGTAACTGTATTTGGAAATGGGGCTTTTCTGGACATGAGAAGTTAAAGTGTTAGTCCCTCAGTCATATCCGACTCTTTGTGACCCCATGGACTGTAGCCTGCCAGTCTCCTCTGTCCATGGGATTCTCCAGGCAAGAATACTGGAGTAGGTTGCCATTCTCTTCTCTAGGGGATCTTCCCAACCCAGGAATCAAACCCTGGTCTCCTGCACTGGAGGCAGATTCTTTACCACTGAGCCAGCAGGGAAAGGTAATTTTTTTTTTCCCCTGGAGGTCAGTCAGTTCAGTTCAGTTCAGTCGCTCAGTCATGTCCGACTCTTTGTGGCACACCAGGCCTCCCTGTCCATCACCAACTAGGGAATTAAGATCAAATGAAGTCATAGGATGGGGCCCTGATCTGATATGATTAGTGTCTTTATAAGAAGAGACATCAGATTACTTTCTGCTCACTCTCTCTGTGCACACATGGAGGAAAGGCAGCAAGAAGGTGACATCTGCAAGCCAGGAAGGGAGCCCTCGCCAAAATCAGAATTGGCTGAACCCTGATCCGACTAACTTCCAGAACTAGAAGAAAATTAATTTCTGTTGTTTAAGTCCCCCACCTATTGTACTTTGCTGTGACAATCTGAATTGAGTGATACATTTTGCTTTATTATTTTATATATATTGTTAGCTTTTTATAGGAATCTGAGGCATCCGTTTCTTTAGAAGACTACAGTCCTGGCCTGAATGAACATACAAATAAATAATAAAAATAATAGGCAAGCATATATGCATCAGATGTCTCAGCATAAATTACGGTTATTAATGCTACATATGAGATAATTTCGTAAGGAAATCAAGCCTGAAACAGAGGTTAACCTAAAATATTCAAGACCAGCAGTCAGTGATGAAACCATGATTGAAAGTCACATTTTTTCCTAGATCAAAGCATGTGCTTTTACATACTGTGCTATACTTCAAGGAATAGTAACAGTTAAGAAGGATTTCAATGAGCCTGTAGAAAAACTATTCACTATACATTTGTAAACAATATAAAACATAAATATGTAAAATACAAATATATGATGCTATTTCTCATATGCACAAAGAAAAATGAACAGTTTGATTTGTATTTATAAGCATAAGGAGGAGGGCATGACTGAAGTGCACTGGGGTTAAAGTCAATCCCCAACACCAAGACCCCCCTAAAGGCACCCCTTATTTTAGCCTGCCAGCAATGTGTCTGCTGGAAAAGAACTCACCCTTAGGAGAGAAAGAACTGACACGTCCAAGTCAGTCCAAGAAAGCTCAAGATTGCTTCAATTCCCCCATTTCAGAGAGGTGGGGAAGAGCTGTGATGACCCCACCAACATCCACAGGGAAGAAAGGGAAATGGCCTAGGGTTACAGACTTTACCTTGAGGGAGCATGGGCAGGAGACTAGGAAACTCTCAAAGGAGACAACACTTATTATTTTTTTAATATTTAATTATTCAGTCATTAATAGTCATCTGGCTGCGCCAGGTCTTAACTGTGGCCTGAGAACTCTTAGCTGCAATACGTGGGCTCTAGCTCCCTGACCAGGGAAGGAACCTGGGCCCTCCCTGACCAGGGAAGGAACCTGGGAGCATGGAGTCTCAGCCACTGGACCACCAGGGATGTCCCAGCATTGATAATGTTGGTTTTAAGCCTGGAGAGCCTAGCTTGGGCCTCTTTAATGGTGTCTGTTGCGGAAAAATAGAACTGCCAACATGGATCCATAGTAGCAGTTACAGCAAGACCAGGTCACCTCTGCCTTGGCCTGAATTTGGCAGCAAGAGCCAGTACACCCCCTGTTGTGGTTGAGGTGAGGTGAAAGGGCTTCACTTGCAAACAAAGACCCCTGACTAGTCTGCACATCACTCTTCACCCTCACAATAGCCTGTAGGGAAACTGGTAACATTTTGCTGTTTTGTAAGGAAAAAAAACAAATTACAGATATTGTAAGTAACTTGTGCACTCAGATGTTCAGTTGTATCTGACTCTTTTGCGATCCAAAGGACTGCAACCCAACAGGCTCCACTACCCACAGAATCCACCAGGCAAGAATACTGGAGTAGGTTGCTGTTCCGTTCTCCAGAGGATCTTCCCAACCCAGGGATCAAACTTCCAGGGACTGAACCTGTGTCTCCTGCATCTCTTGCGTTGGCAGGTGGGTTCTTTACCACCTGGGAAGCCCTGGAAGTATCTTATTTAAGATCATATATTTAACAAATGGCAAGAAGGACATGAACCAAGGTCCTCTGAGGATGAAGCACTTTTCAGGAGATTACATCGTTGGATAAGTTGTATATTCAACAACTCTGCTAACAAAAAGTGTATGTTTACTGAAAAATATATAGATTACAATACATGTCGGTTTTTTTTACAATACATGTGGGTTTTTTTTTATGAAGTATAGCTGACTTACAATGTCTGCTGTAGAGCAAAGTGACTCAGTTATACACATATCAGTTAAGTTCAGTCGCTCAGTTGGGTCCGACTCTTTGAGATGCTGTGGACTGCAGTACACCAGGCTTCCCTGTCCATCACCAACTCCCGAAGTTTACTCAAACTCATGTCCATTGAGTTGGTGATGCCATCCAACCAACTCATCTTCTGTTGTCCCCTTCTCCTCCTGCCTTCAATCTTTCCCAGTATTAAGGTCTTCTCAAATAAGTCAGTTCTTCACATCAGGTGGCCAAAGTATTGGAGTTTCAGCTTCAACATCAGACCTTCCAATGAACATTCAGGACTGATTTCCTTTAGGATGGACTGGTTGGATCTCCTTGCTGTCCAAGGGACTCTCAAGAGTCTCCTGCAACACCACAGTTCAAAAGCATCAGTTCTTTGGGACTCAGCTTTCTTTATAATCCAACTCTCACATCCATACACAACTACCAGAAAAACCATAGTTTGACTAGATGGACCTTTGTTGGCAAAGTAATGTCTCTGCTTTTTAATATGCTGTTTAGGTTGGTCATAACTTTTCTTCCAAGGAGAAAGCGTCTTTTTGCTTTATGGCTGCAGTCACCATTTGCAGTGATTTTGGAGCCCCCCCCCAAAATAAAGTCTCTCACTGTTTCCACGGTTTCCCCATCTATTTGCCATGAAGTGATGGGACTAGATGCCATGATCTTTGTTTTCTGAATGTTGAGTTTTAAGCCAACTTTTTCACTTTCCTCTTTTACTTTTATCAAGAGGCTTTTTAGTTCTTTTTCACTTTCTGCCATAAGGGTGGGGTCATCTGCGTATCTGAGGTTATTGATATTTCACCGAGCAATCTTGATTCCAGCTGTGCTTCATTCAGCCCAGCATTTCTCATGATGTACTCTGCATATAAGTTAAATAAATATGGTGACAATATACAACCTTGATGTACTCCTTTCCCTATTTGGAACCAGTCTGTTGTTCCATGTCCAGTTCTAACTGTTGTTTCCTGACCTACATACAGGTTTCTCAGGAGGCAGGTCAGCTGCTCTAATATTCCCATCTCTTTAAAAATTTTCCACAATTTGTTGTGATCCACACAATCAAAGGCTTTGGCATAAAGCAGAAGTAGATGTTTTTCTGGAACTCTCTTGCTTTTTCAATGATCCAGTGGATGGTAGCAAATTTGATCTCTGGTTCCTCTGCTTTTTCTAAATCCAGCTTGAACATCTGGAAGGTCACAGTTCATGTACTGTTGAAGCCTGGCTTGGAGAATTTTAAGCATTACTTTGCTAGCATGTAAGATGAGTGCAATTGTGTGGTAGTTTGAACATTTTTGGCATTGCCTTTCTTTGGGGTTGGAATGAAAATTGACCTTTTCCAATCATGTGGCCACTTCTGAGTTTGCCAAATTTGCTGGCAAATTGAATGCAGCACTTTCACAGCATTAGCTTTTAGGATTTGAAATAGCTCAACTGGAATTCCATCACCTCCACTAGCTTTGTTCGTAGTGATGCTTCCTAAGGCCCACTTGACTTCACACTCTAGGATGTCTGGCTCTAGGTGAGTGATCACACCATCATGATTATCTCGGTCACTAAGATCTTCTTTGTACATTTTTTCTGTGTATTCTTGCCACCTCTTCTTAATATCTTCTGCTTCTGTTAGGTCCATACCATTTCTGCCTTTTGTTATGCCCATCTTTGCATGAAATGTTCCCTTGGTATCACTACTTTTTTGAAGATATCTCTAGTCTTTCCCATTCTATTGTTTTCCTCTATTTCTTTGCATTGATCACTGAGGAAGGCTTTCTTATCTCTCCTTGCTATTCTTTGGAACTCTGAATTCAAATGGGTATATCTTTCCTTTTCTCCATTGCTTTTCACTTCTCTTTTCACAGCTATACACATATAGATATTCTTTTCAAAATATTCTTTCTATATGGTTTAACCACAGGATATTGACTATAGTTCCCCATGCTATACAGTAGAACCTTGTTATTTATTCAGTCTATATATACTAGTTTGCATCTGCTATCCCAAACGCCCCATCCTTCACTCCCCCACCCTCTCCCCCTTGACAACCACAAGTCTCTTCTCTATGTCTGTATAACACGTGTTTTTCCCCCTCATTTCTCAGTTATGAAAGGAACAAGGAGGATGTTTATTGAACACCACATGCTAAATACTTTCACATCTGTGAGGCCACCCAGGGAACTGGTGAATCACCCCCAGGTTATAGATGAGGACCCCAGGGTGCAGAGAGGACCCACAGTCACATAGCCAGTGTCAGGATGAGGGCATAAACCATTTCTTCTGGTCAAAATTCTGGCATACTTTTGATCTGCTAGAATTTGATTGTTTCACCCCAGTCACCTCAATTCAAGGCACTAACAATCACCTCTCTCCAGAAAGCGAGAGAGCTGAGAATCCACCCAGCCCTGTGGACAACCTTCCATGCTCAACCCTGTTTCAGAGGTGGAAACTGTCACAGCATTTCTCAGCAATTTCCTAAAGCTCAGCTGAGAGCTCCTTGTGACTCTGCTATTCGTCAACAGTGGATTTACAAACACCAGAGCAAGCATCCCAGCAATAAATCATTTCATTTATGTGTTACAACTGTCTTGGCTAAAGAAGTTTATGTTGATAAGAACGATAGCAAAATGCAGTTTGGAGGCCCATGTGTTTTCTCTCCTGACCCATTAAATATCCTAGTGATAGTCATTCAGTCGTGTCTGACTCTCTGTGACCCCATGGACTGTATGTAGCCCACCAGGCTCCTCTGTCCATGGAATTCTCCAGGCAAGAATACTGGAGTAGGGTGTCATTTCCTTCTCCAAAATAGCCTAGACAACTTCCCAAATATTTTTATCATTCCATGACCATCAAGAAAGTCTCTTCTTGACAATAGTATTAGGTTCTAAGTTGAAGCATCAACACTAAAAACAGTTGACAAGTTTTTACAGACAAATTCCTTTGCTCTTATAATGGCTCATAGATTCACAGTTTTTCAGCCACTGAGGGGATGGAAAAAAAGCATTATGATTTCCTTTTGGAGGATTCCAAACAGACTTATCTTTTTCTTTTTAAATACATTTTAAATTAATGTATAAACACAAGCTCACAAACCATAAAATGAATAGGTTGATGAATTATCATGAACTGAACACACTCACATAGCCAACTCCCAGATCAGGAAGTGCCTGGAGCTTAGACTCATCTTCACCTTGACCCTCCCCCTGCAAGTCAGTACCTTTCTCTAGAAATAATGACTATCCTGGCTTTTAATGCAACAGATTCATTTTGCCTGGTTTTGAATGTTTTATAAATAGAATCATGAAGTTCTATATATCAGACAATTGGCTATATAACTAATGATGGAATTGCTAGGTGATAAAATGTAAATACATTCAGCTTTTTTTTCTACCCAGTTTTAAATATTTGTTATTTTTAATCATACATTTTAAATACTTAAATACAATTTTAATTTAGTTTTAATTGGAGTATAATTGCTTTACAATGTTGTGTTAGTCTCCAACATACAACAACATGAATCTGTTGTAAGTATACATATATTTCCTCCCTCTTGAGCCTCCCTCCCACCTCCCTACATTCAGCGTTAATTGATGCCACTGGCTTTCCAAGTTGTTTGTATGAATTTACAGTTCCCTCAGAATATAAGCATTCCAGATGCTCAGACTTGGTAATTCCATCCTTTCCAAGAATTGCAACCATTCTGGTGGGTGTGTCATACTATTTCATTGTGGTTATAATCTGCATTTCTAATGGTTAATGAGGTCGGGTTGCTTTATGTTCCAAACATCCATTTGGAGAGCTTCTTCTATCCAGCATTTAAATGAGAGAAATCCTCACAGTCTTGGTCCTAATATTCTCTTCTCAACTCACTCTTACACTTTTTATTTCAATAACTAGTCTTTAGCCACAGCTTGAATTATCTGCCACTTTGCTTTCACTTCTTCAGTCACTCAGTAGGCACTAGCACACAATGGCGAACAAAAACAAATGTGGAACGTACAAAGAATTCCTAACAACAGTTAAAAAAAAAAAAAAAAAAACCCAATTTAAAAATGAGTAAAAGACCTGAACAGACGCCTCACCAAATATGATACACAGATGACAAACAGACATATGAAAAGATTCTCAATGTTTTATATTACCGGGAAATTGCAAATTAGAACAAGATACCACTGCACACCTATCAGAACAGCTAACTTCAAAACAATATCAAAACAAATGCTGGTGAGGATGTAGAATAACAGGAACCCTCCTTCACTGCTGGTGGGAATGCAAAATGGTACACTTTGGAAGGGGCTTCCCAGGTGGTGCTAGTGATAAAGAACCTGCCTATCAGTGCAGGAAACAGAAGAGACGTGGGCTTGATTTCTGGGTCAGGAAGATCCCCTGGAGCAGGAAAGGGCAACCCACTCCAGTATTCTTGCCTGGAGAACTCCATGGACAGAGGAGCCTGGGAGGTTACAGCCCATGGGGTCACAAACGGTCAGACACTACTAAATCTATTTAGGGAGCACGCATGCTTTATGGAAGACAGTGTGGTGGTTTCTTACAAAGGAGCCAGGGGCCAGCAAAAGGCATCTTGGAAATCCAGGGCAGATGTTCCAGAACCCAGAAGCACAACCAGAACAGAGGCAGGAAGAGAAGGGATATGTCTGACTGGCCATCACTCTCTCTGAATAGGAGCAGACCAGGAATGAGGAGCAGAGGAGGCGAAACAGTTAATGTGGCTACCAAGTCTGACTTTTCCAGGAACTGACATCAATTCTGTTTGTCTGCCTACATGGAGTTGTGGTTAGGAACACATTTCTGAGGGATTGGTTTGGTTTCAATGTTTTCCATGTCTGGTAAAAAACAGAACCAGGAAAGTAGAGTTTTCAAAGATGTTTGTTTGGGTTTTGAAATAGGAACATTTTGAAATACTGATTATGTTATTTTTTCATATTATTATTTTATGTAAAGAGTTCCTTTTAAAGTAAAACCAAATTTTCAGCTACTAACATAAACAATTCAATGAGTCTTCCTTTTTACTCTAAAGCCAGTTTCAGATACTGCAATTTTAGACAGAGGAAAGGAAGGAGAAGCAGAGAGAGAGATCACACCACAAATGAAGAGGAAATTTGGGGCAGTTTTGCATGTTTTTCTTGAATGTTCTAAGTGATCACTATATCGTTTTTCTGTCGTTGGCTTTGGAGATATTTCCACAAAGAACAACCTACTACCAGAGGTTAGAATTTAGCCAGAGAAGCTATTTGCATTTGATATTTTTTAAATAGGAATTAAAAAAAAAAAACTATTTCTTTGGCTGTGCCAGGTATTAGTTGCAACATATGGGATCTTTACTTGCAGTATATGAGATCTAGTTCCCTTATCAGGGATCGAATGCAGGGCTCTTGCATTAGGAGCATGGAGTTTTAGCCACTGGACCATCAGTGAAGTCAGTGCATTTAATTTTTAATGTCTTTTAAAAATGTGTGTGTCCAGATGCTTTTCTTATTTATACATAAAAGGACCTTACTCTGTATGCTTTTTTATTTTCTTAGTAGCATGTAGATCTAATAGGGTTTCACTTACTGGATTCAGAAAGGAATATAGAAATTAACAAGGGAGTTGTAGAGTTCTGCTCCTGGCCAAGATAAAGTAATAGGGACCAGATTTATGTACCTGCCTGAAACATCACCTCCCCAGAAAATGAAACTGGATTTTAAAAAATATTTTAAGACCCTGGATATAGGCAACAAAGGACAGTGAGCACCTAAGAGATGAGAAAGAAGTGAGGTGAGTGCTGTGATTGCCCCATCTGGTGCAAACCGAGAGCTTCCAGGTTATGGTTCCGAGCAGGGAACATGGGCAAAGCCTGGTGGGCTCCCTGGGTTATGGAGAACAGGGTGGGGGGCTCATTGGACTGAGCACCAGGCAAGGGAGAGAGCTTCCTAAGGAGAGAACCAAACCCGAGTAGGGGAGATGGAACCTCTGATTTGTAGCCAGTCGGTTGGAAGCAGAGGCCACCTCCTGGACTTGAGATTGTCATCAGACATGGAGGCAGCCTTGTGAACCCTTCGCCTCCGGAATCTAGTGCTCTCTACTGGTGAATAAGCATCAGAGTTGAGTAAACTGTGGGACGTCAGTTTGTTGCTGTTGTTCAGTCGCTCGGTCATGTCCAACTCTTTGAGACCCCATGGACTGCAGCACGCCAGGCTTCCCTGTCCTTCACCATCTCCTAGAGTCTGCTCAAACTCGTGTCCATTGAGTCGGTGATGCCACCCAACCATCTCATCCTCTGGCGTCCCCTTCTCCTCCTGCCTTCAATCTTTCCCAGTATCCAGGTCTTTTCCAATAATTCGGTTCTTCACATCAGGGGCCCAAAGTATTGGAATTTCAGGGGTGCCAGGGAATTGCTTGGTATGGGAGGAAGACACCACACATTTGGTGACCAGGGTGTCTGAATCGAAGCAGCGTGGACAGCACAGAAGTATTCTGTGTGTAGAATTCCTGGGAGACACAGCAGACAATTTCCTATTTGGAAATATATCTGCCAAATCTACTGCCCACTCCCCTCCCTCCCACCCGGATATGAACCACTGAGTTGAGTTGGATGAATATCCAATGCAAACATGGAGGCACAGGCCATTGAAATCTCTTTGGGAGTTTCATTTAAGTGGAAAAAGAGGCTTTTCAAGCAGCAGCACGCTGAGCCATGCTGGGTAGGCAGTTCAAAGAGAAGAAGTTGGGAGCTGAAAGTGACTTCCAGTCCGCCCAGGCCACTCTTCCACTTCCCATTGCGTCAGGAGAGGACTTGCCTCCTTTTCTGGCAGCCAACAGTTCTGTTTTCAGATGGAATCCATTTTCCCCAAGTACTTTCATTACACCTTGGCCTTATCTGTTACCATTAAAGAAGAAATGCCTCTGATCCTTGGTCCAATCAGGGGCTTTCAGGCGCTCTCTGCCAGATGGATACTGAAAGGTCACAGTAGGTCCCTCAGGTAAAAAACCCATCACTTTGACACTGAAATTCTCTCATTGACCAAATGTTGTGAGAAGAAAAAATAATGGACCAGGGAGTAATTTACTTAAAGCTTTGGTTTAGAATAAGTTTGGTGCTTTGAATTGTTTTAAGAGAAACAACAGGGGATCCCCTGACAGTCCAGTGGTTAGAACTCAGCACTCTTACTGTTACCGAAAGGTAGGTGTGGGCGAGTCTGGCTGCGTGCCACTCAAAAGCCAGTAAACAGGTCAGGTTGGTGGAAAGGAAAGCTTGCTTTATGTAAGATGCGGGCAACTGGCAGGGGAGGATGGCGGACATCAGTCCCAAGGCCGACTCCCCCCTGACAAACAGTAGGGGAGAGCTTTTATAGACAAAATAGGGGTGGTTACATGCAGAAACAGTAGTCAGTTCTAACAGTCATCTTCAAACTGGTCATCAGTGGTCTGACTAGCGTTATCTTGGCTGTTTTAGGTACAGTTCATCTTCAGTTCCGGAGTGCACTTGTTCCCCCTTCTTTGTGGTCAATTCTCAGCATTGTGGCAGCTCAAGTCCTGGGGACAGTCTGGTCACCGTGTGGTTAACTTCTCTGCCTGGCGTTTTGGTATCTATAAGACAGCTCCCAGGATATGGCTCAGAATATCATCTCGAGAAAGGACTAAAGGTCCTTGACTCTGCTTAATGACTACATCATTATTAGTCTCCTCAGGCTGTTTTCCTGTGTTTCAGCATTTCTCACTTCTCTGATTAAACTGATGCTTTGACTAAAGTTTTCCACAGGCAAAAGGCAGGCAGAGGGCATGAGGGTGGGCGGTGCGGGGCAAGGGCCATATGGTCCTGCCCTGTCTCATTACTGCTGAGGGCAGGAGTTCCCTGGTCTGGGAACTAAGGTCAGTGGAGGAAACAGACAGGAGCTGAGGTGGGCTCACTGTGCCCTGTCATCTACACAGCGTCTCCCCAGTGGTGAATCCACAGCATGATATTTTTTGCATGGAAAAATTGAACCTTTTCTCAATATTATGTTGAAATATAATTATTATAAAATACTGTAAAAATTAAACCTATGCCATTTTCATGATGTGCTAAGAGATATGATAGCTAAGTAACAACTGTGGGTTAACTACGAGATACTCTCTGATTTCAGCCAACTGCTACCCGTAAACATTGCTTAGGTGGAAATGCTGTAGCCACCCACTGGTTTCAGAAGTTTGAAACATATAAACTACCATATGTAAAATTAGTGGAAATTTACTGTATAACACAGAGAGCTCAAATTTGGTGTTCTGTGACTACCTAGAGAGATGAGATGGGGTGGGAGGTAGGAGGGAAGTTCAAGAAGGAGGGGACATATGCATTCCTATCGCTGATTCATGTTGATGTATGGTAGAAATCAACACAATATTGTAAAGCAATTATCCTCCAATTAAAAAGAAATTTTTTAAAAGGAAAAGAACAAATGATATATCTCTTGTTCTTTGAAATAAAAAGTACTTAAAATTCTATAATCCAAGACTGCTTTATTTTCTTTCCCATCTAATCCTAGGAACCCAGGGACACCATAATCGTTGAAGTGCTGAAGATTCCAGGTATGCAGGTATCTGTTATATTTTCAAAATCTGAGCCTACACTTACTAACTGTGCTACACCAGTTACTGTACTAAGCGTTTTGTATGTGTTAACCCTTAACACTCACATAACAGTGTCTACAGGCACTCTGATAGCCCTAGTCTTTCAGAGGAGGAAATGAGAGACCATGGGAAGAGCAGAGGCCGAGGGACCCGGGACTGGACCACCCTCTTCCCCGAGCTCGCCGTGTCCTCAGACGGTCTACTGGCTCTGCATTTGCAAAGGGCTTGGACCAACCTCTGGGCAGTTTCTAACCTCTGACTTTTGTTGGTGGTGACTCTAAACGAACAGGCCCTTGTATGTCCTCTGTGCTCACGTGGAGCCATGAAAAGGTGCCTCCTATGCTATGGAAACTGAGAGACAAAAGGAACATCTTTTACTGCCTTAAGAACTTCTCAAGTAGGGAGTTTTATTTCTGGTTGACATCCATTTGCTGTACATAAGAGAAATGATTGAATTGTTTGAGGAAGTATTTGCCAAAATAGTAGGTACATAGGGACAAGAGTGCCATTTGGCTGAGATGTCCCTATTGTTAGTGTCCACTTGCCTTATCTTGGTTGCTAGAAAACTAATGGCCTTTTGACTGTAAGGCCTCTTAGCACATAAGGGCATGGCTTCAGAGGTGGTACAGGTCTGAAGAAGCCACTGAGAGAGAGAGAGAGCAATGACCCAGGCCTTTCAGGCCAACGTATGTAAATTAGTAACTTCAATTCTAAGTACTCTGTTATTCCATTAAAGATAGAGAGGACCTACCTGGGGAGGTGATGACAAATGGAGCCAGAGAAGAGGCAAGGCCTGCCGGTTCAGGTTTAGAATTTCCAGAAAAGCTTTCCTGTGAATCTGATAGTATTTATACGCTGAAGTGATTTCTATTCCCTAGAAAAAAGGGTACTTTTGTTTTTTTCTTGTCTAGTATCTAACTTGGAACATAGCAAGCATTAAATGTTATTCTGTGAAGGAATGGAAGAAACACTTCCCCTTTATACTGAAAACAGATATTTCTCATACACAATCACTTTTCCTTCTAATTTCTTTTTCTCTAAGGAAGGCAAAGGGAAAAAATCATAAAGTCAAAAGCAAAAAGGAACAAATTAAAATGTAAGATAATACATTTGATAGACAAATTCAAAATGTTGAAAAAGAATTTGTGGACAGATGTACACAAAAAAAGAAGCAGTGATTGCACATCATTTCATTAGGAAAGAATAAGGGACTCTAACCATAGTTAATGTGGGAGATTTGTGTAAAAAACAATTTTAATCTGTGTGGAATAATTTTCTAAGAAAACAAAAATAATCAAAACAGATATAACCAATAAATATATTAGCAGGATTATTTAAAAGTTAACTAACTGATTCTAAATTCCATAGGAAGGATAAATAATAATGAATAGGAGAAATGTGACATATAAAAAAATAATACAAGAGGAGGGGACATGTCAGATATTAAAAAATATTGGAAACCTACAGCAGGGACTTCCCTGGTGGTCCCCTGGTTAAGATTCTGTGATTCCACTGCACAGGGCCTGGGTTCAATCTCTGGTCAGCTAACTAAGATTCCACATGCCCAAAGCATGGCCAAAAAAAATTAAAATTTAAAATAAATAAATATAGTAATAAAGAAACAGAATATATATATATAAAGAAAGAAACCTACAGCAATTAAAACTGTGTAAAACTGACACTTGAATGGAGACCTCAGTGGGCTAGAATATCATGAAGTCCAGACCAGACTCAAAGAAATGTGAAAATTTAGTGTAAAAAACAAGTGGTATTTCAAGTCATGGAGCAGAGATGTTTTATCCAATACATAATGTTCTCTACAGAAACAATCACAAAGAAAGATTAAACTATATTGTTATCTATATGCATAAATACACATATGCATGCATGTATATATATAGGTCTATATAGTCATGTATACATACATACATGTGTGTACATATATGTACCAGTCGGAAATCAATGGAAGAAGCAGAACCCCTAGAAATAACATAGAGCGAAGGACTCTATACAAAGCTTTGAACTGCACAGCTGGGAAGCTGGCCAACTAGTCTCATCTGGCTCCTGATTCTACACTTTCATTAAGCCTGAAATCAAAGGATCATAGACAGAAGGAAAGATGCATTTGAGATGGGAGGCATAAGGGACGTCCCCCTATTGTCTTCTCACACCTGGCCCAGAATTTGGAGAAGCCAAAATACAAGATCCTCCAGGAGAGGAGGATGCTGTACCGAGGTGATACCCACTCCAACAGGTGAGTGGCGGATCCACAAGATGCCCTGGAGCCCCGCCAGCCTACACTGGCTTTCAGAGTGAGCACAGCTGCTTCAGAACCTCTCACAGAGTTCTCTCATGCTGACCCCAGACAGAAATCTCTTAGGAAGGGAATTCTGGAAAACATAGTTCTGTTTAGCCAAGTTGACATATTATTAAGCAACCACTGTACACACACGTGCAATATGTATATGTATATATCTACATAAAGTAATTATGTTAATTTTATTAGGATCCAAACTATTCAACATAAGAGGAAAATGATACAAATATAAAACCAAGAAGTTAAGTCCATGAGATATTTAATTTAGATAGATAAGTATGAACTCATGATGTATTTTTCTTTAAAAAAATTAATATTCTTTTCCTAGCTCTAAGCTGAAAAGGCCTGAAGCAATGAAAACACAGTAATCTAAGTGCACCTGGCATCCACTGTGTGGTCTCTAAAACCCATTTCCCACTAAAAGGAACCAGGGTTTCACGGGAAAATGGCTGTTTACAGGTCCAGGGCAGTAAAAGCACAAGATGAGCCTCAGAGATCTTATTTCAGAAGGCAAGGATGCCATCAGAGACTTCAAGGTTAATGTCTCAGGACACAAGAACCAATTAGAAGAAAAGATTGAAACATGAATATATAAAAACTCATTAGTTAACCTTGAGGCTAAAAGAGAAAGAGGGGGAAAAACACTCAACGGATCACTGGATACCGCTGGGGAAAAAAATAAACAAACGTTTGGAGAACCATATCTAAAATAATAACTTTAATCCCAAGCTTTGGAAAAGATGGAAAATGCCACAATTTGTTGTAGGAAGGTATCCTGACCCTAATATGAAAACCTGACAAAACAGCACAGAAAAGGAAACCATCAGATGTCATTTGTAATAGGGCCAAAGCATGAACAAAACATGAACAAAAGGAACACAGTCACAGGAAAACTCCAACAGAAAGGTGATCATTCTTAGAAAATCCTGCCACATTTTGAGACCCTGAAAACAATCCTTCCGTGACTGTTTTTTTGTTTCAGTGTTTATAACTCAGGTTTATTTATCTGAGTATAGGATGAGAGGTATGTTACTCAGTTTTCCCAATGCCATTTTTTTCATGAAAATATTCAAACATCCACAAAAGTTGATTTTACATCCAGAATAAAATGACCTCCTGTCACCCAGCTTTAATAATTATAAATAATTGCACAACTTTTTGGCCACACCACAAGACTTGTGGATCTTAATTTGTGGATCCCAATCAGGGATCGAACCTGTGCCCCCTGTCCCTGCTGCTGCTGCGGCTAAGTCACTTCAGTCGTGTCCAACTTTGTGCGATCCCATAGATGGCAGCCCACCAGGCTCCTCCATCCCTGGGATTCTCCAGGCAAGAACACTGGAGTGGGTTGCCATTTCCTTCTCCACCCCGTCCCTGAACAGTCTTATTTAACCTATATGCCTCCCATGCATCTTCCCCAACTCAACATAACATTTCACCAGCAATAATTTGGATGTACTTTTAAAAGATAAAAATTCTTCTTCTTCATCTTCTTCTTGCTTCTCAACATAACCACAATATCATTTCAGTTCAGTACAGTCACTCAGTCGTGTTCGACTCTTTATGACCCCATGGATAGCAGAACACCAGGCTTCCCTGTCCAAAACCAACTCCTGGAGCTTGCTCAAACTCATGTCCATTGAGTCAGCAAGGCCATCCACCCATCACATCCTCTGTCGTCCCCTTCTCTTCCTGCCTTCAATTTTTACCAGCATCAGGGTCTTTTCCAGTGAGTCAGTTCTTCCAATCAAGTGGCCAAAGTATTGGAGTTTCAGCTTCAGGATCAGTTCTTCCAGTGAAAATTCAGGACTGATTTCCTTTAGGATAGACTAGTTTGATCTCCTCGCAGTCCAAAGGACACGCAAGAGTCTTCTCCAACACCACAGTTTGAAAGCATCGATTCTTCAGCCCTCAGCTTTCTTTATACTCCAATTCTCACATCCATACATGACTACTGGAAAAACCATAGCTTTGACGAGATGGACCTTTCCTGACAAAACAATGTCTCTGCTTTTTAATATGCTGTCTAGGTTGGTCATAGCTTTTCTTCCAAGGAGCAAGCTTCTTTTAATTTCATGGCTGTAGTCACTGTCTGCAGTGATTTTGGAACCCGAGAAAATAAAGTCTCTCACTGTTTCCATTGTTTCGCCATCTCTTTGCCATGAAGTGATGGAACCAGATGCCATGATGTTAGTTTTCTGAATGTTGAGTTTTAAGCCAACTTTTTCACTTTCTTCTTTTACTTTCATCAAGAGGCCTTTTAGTTCTTTTTCACTTTCTACCATAAGGGTGATGTTATCTGCGTATCTGAGGTTATTGATATTTCACCGAGCAATCTTGATTCCAGCTTGTGCTTCATCCAGCCCAGCATTTCGTATGATATACTCTGCATATAAGTTAAATAAGCAGGGTGACAATATACAGCCTTGACGTACTCCTTTCCCTGTTTGGAACCAGTCTGTTGTTCCATGTCCAGTTCTAACAGTTACTTGTTGACCTGCATACAAATTTTTCAGGAGGCAGGTAAGGTGGTCTGTTATCCCTATCTCTTGAAGAAATTTCCACAGTTTGTTGTGATCCACACAGTCAAAGGCTTTGGCATAGTCAATAAAGCAGAAGTATATGTTTTTCTGGAACTCTCTTGATTTTTCTATGATCCAATAGATGTTGGCAATTTGATCTCTGGTTCCTCTGCCTTTTCTAAAACCAGCTCGAACATCTGGAAGTTCATGGTCACATATTGCTGAAGCCTGGCTTGGAGAATTTTGAGCATTACTTTACTAGCGTGTGAGATGAGTGCAATTGTGCAGTAGTTGGAACATTCTTTGGCATTGCCTTTCTTTGGGGTTGGGATGAAAACTGACCTTTTCCAGTCCTGTGGCCACTGCTGAGTTTTCCAAATTTGTTGGCAAATTGAATGCAGCACTTTCACAGCATCATCTTTCAGGATTTGAAACAGCTCAACTGGAATCCCATCACCTCCACTAGCTTTGTTCGTAGTGATGTTTCCTAAAGCCCCCTTGACTTCACATTCCAGGATGTCCGGCTCACTGTGACTGATCACGCCATCATGGTTGTCTGGGTCATGACAATCTTCTTTGTATAGTTCTTCTGTGTATTCTTGCCAACTCTTTTAAATATCTTCTGTTTCTGTTAGTTCCATACCACTTCTGTCCTTTATCATGCCCATCTTTGCACAAAATGTTCCTTTGGTATCACTAATTTTCTTGAAGAGATCTCTGGTCTTTCCCATTTTATTGTTTTCTTCTATTTCTTTATATTGATCACTGAGGAAGGCTTTCTTATCTCTCCTTGCTATTCTTTGGAACACTGCATTCAAATGGTTGTATCTTTCCTTTTCTCCTTTGCCTTTATCTTCTCTTCTTTTCTCAGCTCTTTGTAAGGCCTCCTCAGACAACCGTTTTCCCTTTTTGCTTTTCTTTTTCTTGGGGATGGCCTTGATCACTGCCTCCTGTACAATGTCATGAATCTTTGTACATAGTTCTTCAGGCACTCTGTCCATCAGATCTAGTCCCTTGAATATATTTGTCACTTCCACTGTATAATTGTAAGGGATTTGACTTAGGTCATACCTGACTGGTCTAGTGGTTTTCCCTACTTTCTTCAATTTCAGTCTGAATCTGGCAATAAGGAGCTCATGATCTGAGCCACAGTCAGCTCCCAGTCTTGTTCTTTCTGCCCGTATAGAGCTTCTCCATCTTTGGCTGCAAAGAATATAATCAGATTTTGGTATTGACCATCTGATGATGTCCATGAGTAGAGTCTTCTCTTGAGTTGTTGAAAGAGGGTGTTTGCTATGACCAGTGTGTTCTCTTGGTCAAACTCTATATTAGCTTTTGCCCTGATTCATTCTGTACTCCAAGGCCAAATTTGCCTATTATTCCAGGTATCGCTTGACTTCCTACTCTTGCTTTCCAGTCCCCTATAATTAAAAAGACATCATTTTGGGGTGTCAGTTCTAAAAGGTCTTGTAGGTCTTCATAGAACCGTTTAACTTCAGCTTCTTCAGCATTACTGGTTGGGGCATAGACTTGGATTACTGTGGTATTGAATGATTTGCCTTGGAAACAAACAGAGATCATTCTGTCATTTTTGAGGCTGCACCCAAGTACTGCATTTCAGACTCTTTTGTTGACTGCGAGGGCTACTCCATTTCTTCTAAGGGATTCTTGCCTACAGTAGTAGATACAATGGTCATCTGAATTAAATTCACCCATTCCAGTCCATTTTAATTCACTGATTTCTAAAATGTTGATGTTCACTCTTGCCATCTCCTGTTTGACCACTTCCAATTTACCTTGATTCATGGAGCTAACATTCTAGGTTCATGGATCTAACAGCATGGACCAGATTCACGCACCTAACAACAAGGAGGACTAGATTCATGGACGTAACAACAGGAAGGGAACACAGCCCCACACCTCAACAGAAAATTGGATTAAAGCATTACAGAGCATAACTCCGCCCATCAGAACAAGACCCAGTTTCCCCCACAGTCAGTCTCTCCCATCAGGAAGTTTCCATAAGCCTCTTATCCTTATCAGTCAGAGGACAGACAGAATGAAAACCACAATCACAGAAAAATAATCAAACTGTCACATGGACCACAGCCTTGTCCAAATCAATGAAACTACAAGCCATGCCATGAAGAGCCAACCAAGATGGATGGGTCATGGTGGAGAGATCTGACAAAACTTGATCCCCTGGAGAAGGGAATGGCAAACCACTTCAGTATTCTTGCCTTGAGAACCCCATGAACAGTATGAAAAGGCGGAAAGATAGGACACTGACAGATGAACTCCCCAGGTCGGTAGGTGCCCAATATGCTACTAGAGAGAAGTAGAGAAATAACACCAGAAAGAATGAAGAGACAGAGTCAAAGCAAAAACAACACCCAGCTGTGGATGTGACTGGTGATGGAAGTCAAGTCCAATGCTGTAAAGAACAATATTGCATAGGAATCATAATATATTTATTATCTATTCATTTTTTTAAAAGATGCTTTAATATTATCAAATACAGAGTCAGCATTTAAATTTCCCCACTTGTCTTACAAATGTCTTTTCATAGTTTGTTCAAATCAGGATTCAGACTAGGTCCAGACAGTGCATTTGATTGACAAGTCTCAAGGCTCCTTTAGTTTTTAACAATTTCCTTTATTCTCTTTTTTGTTCATGCCATTTATTTATTGAAGATATTGGGACAGTTTTCTCATAGAATTTCTCATAATCTAATTTTGGTTGATTCAATACTTTTTGTTCATTTACTGCACCCCATATTTCCTGTAAATGGATGCTTAGATCCAGAAGTTCACTGATACTCAGGTTCAGTTTGGTTGGGAGCAAAAATACATGAAAGGTGGGGCTGTGCATTTCCTACTGTGTCTCAAGAAGAAGAGCACTCAGGTCTCATTGTCTCACTTTTGGTCACATCAAGATTGATCAGTGGTTCAGATGTGGCCAGCCGGACCATCCAGCTGAATGTTACTCATAAGCTGTTCACCTGCTGGCTTCAGAGGCCATTCTTCTTTGCCTGTATCTATCACTGCTTTATTAGAAGAGACACACAGCAACTTTCTAATTCTGTCTTTCCCCCACAATCATTAACTCTGGTCCTTCTCCATCAAATTATTTATTTTGAGACACAACCCATCATGGAGGCAGGAAAAAGAATGCTTTTCCCTTTAAGTCCCAACTTAATTTTTTGGTAATATTTATTTATTTGGCTGCACCAGATTTTAGTTGCCGCACGCAGACTCTTCAATCTGTTGCAGCATGCAGGTGAACTCTTAGGTGTGGCACATAGGATGTAGTTCCCTGACCAGAGGTCGAACCTTGGCCCCCTGCATTGCTAGCTTGGAGTCTTAGCCAGTGGACCACCAGGGAAGTCTCAAGCCTCTGATTTACACACACACACACATATACATGTATGTACTCAGCTGCTTAGTCATGTCCGACTCTTTGTGACTCCTTGGACTGTAGCCCACCAGGCTCCTCTGTCCATGGAATTTTCCATGCAAGAGTACTGGAATGGGTTGCCATTTCCTACTTCAGGGGATCTTCCCAACCCAGGGATCAGAATTGCGTCCCTTGCATCTCCTGCATTGACAGGCAGATTCTTTTCCACTAGTGCCACCTGGGAAGTCCTATGCATATATATCATACACACACACATACACATACATACATATATATATTTGAGCAGAGAAAGATTTATCATAAGGCTGAGCAAGGAGAACAGGCAGCTCATGGTCAAAAACCCCACCCTCCCCTCTGTTATATTTTAAATGGAGGCTGTGTCTCACCATATTCTGCAGCTGTAAGGAGCCTGCTGATGAAAAACCCCTTGAGAAGGATTTCCGACGCTATCAACAATTTCCTCCCTGTGCCTGGGTTTTCAAGCCTAGTCCATGAAGAGTTTTGGCAAACCTCCCCATTCTGCCCCTGCTCTGCACAGCCCAGAGCATGACCACATTTAAGAAAAAGATTGGTCCTCAACCCTGAGCTTCACCCACAAGAAACTTCACCCACACGTTAATGAACTAGTCACTCTGCCCCCGAACACAAAATTTTATTTTTTTTTTAACACCAAAAACATTTTGTACTGGGGTATGGCTGATTAACAATGTTGTGATAGTTTTAGGCAAACAGCGAAGGGGCTCAGCCATACATATGCTTGTATCCATTCTCCCCCAAACCCTCCTCCCATCTAGGCTGGTACATAACACTGAGCAGAGTTCCAACAAATGGAACTTTATATTCAATACAGATGTCCGTGTTTATTGTCAAATTGTCAAGAAAATATTCCCCATTACCCTTCTTCATTAAACCAGATATTATAAATGAGGAAAGAAGAGTGCTAAGATCAGAACTGTATTGTCCAGGAAGCACACTTGGTTTGTCTGCTGCCAAGAGTGGATAATATGCCTATTTGGTACACACTCAGCATTCACGTTCTGCCAAGCAGGCGTGAGCTTTAGTTCAAAAGATCCCAGTGTATTTTGTGCCAACTAAGAACTTTTTATTCAGGTCTGTCTGCTCAGCCTTAGCCTGTGGGTATGTTTTTACTTGTGTGTTTTTTCTTCATAAGAGTTCATGAGAATGCTATTTATAACTTTCCCCAAAATAGTATTTCTGGACAGGTCTGGATGGAATTCACTGGTTCAAAGCTTAGGTGCCATCTAAACACCCCTGTAACCCATTGAGGAGCTGTAATAGAAAGTACGGCTCTCCACAGAGCCCCCTTATGAACCGTACACACCTGTGTGGCCCACAGACCACTTCACTGGTGTTCCCAGGCTGGGGCAGCGGGTGGGTAGACGTCCAGTGCCTTCACACACATCACACACGACTCCAGCACTCAAGGTCGCCCACACGCAACCCCCACAGTGTGGCATTTAGAGGCCTGGCCTCATTAATGTGTCCTTTCGTGTCCTGCTGGAAACCCAGGCCCTCCATCCAGCCTCCTCTGATAGATGTTCATCAGATAAACACACTCTCTTCCCTCAATGCCATTCATCTTTTAAATTCCTCTCCTTCTCTCAAAATTCCTGCCTCCTCCATTTCTTAGCAGCACCATCTACCCCACACCAGATGTTAGCAGATCCCAAACCTTCTCTGGCATCTTATAAATTTTCCCAGCCCTCTCCTCAAGGTGTAAATCAAAGCTATTCTCATCTCTACCTGGGTCTGCTGCCAGCCAAATAGGGGGAAGATATTCCTTGTTGACTCATATGGCAAATAACCTGCCTGCAATTCAGGAGACCCAGGTTCGATCCCTGGGTTGGGAAGATCCCCTGGAGAAGGGAATGGCAACCCAATACTCCAGTATTCTTATCTGGAAAATTCCATGGACAGAGAAGCCTGGCAGGCTACAGTCTATGGGGTCACAAAGTGTCAGACAAGACTGAGTGACTAACACACACACACACACACACACACACACACAGGAGCCCAAGATGAGATAGGGAAGGGGTGCAAGGGATTTGGTGTGGCTCTCCGCATCCCGGATAGTTTGACTTTTTGCTTTTCTTTGCTTGTTTCCTGGTACACACACTATACATACACAACACGCACACACACGTATCACTGCAAGATTTCACCTATCATTGTCCTCTTTGGTTTCCATATGGACCCAAATCTCCATGTCAACCAGCGCTGACATGTGTGAGTTCACTCTGTAGAAAGACAATTGGTTCTGCTCTGACCTCGAGTTACACGGCAGAGGCTCATCCACCACTTTGGCGCTGGGAGGAGCCAGGCCGGAGTATCCTTCCCTAACTCCTGAGTCATCCAGCCGCCTCATTTGGATGCCGCCTGTGCATCTCCTCGATGGACACGTTGGCACTTGCTCCCACCTCATCTCTGTTCTCCTCTGTAGCTGCTGTCCTGTGTGTGAAGAAACAGGGCAGCCGACCCCAAGGCCCCCAGATGTCCTTCAGTGGCTGCTGTCATCAGTTGGATTGTGGGTAAAAGCCACACTCAGGGATGGCCTAAGAGACCTTGGTTGAGACACTATGACAACTTCCTGGAAAAGTTTCAGCATATTTTTGGCAATCCTGTTGAAGAGTGAAGTGCCAGGTATGTCTTGACTTGAGGAGGGCGTGACTCAGGCCACCATCACACCAACACCCTCAGCGTTCTCTCCAAAGAAAGTTGCTTCACTCCCCCTTGGGTCATGCTCTTACTCACTGACGCATCTGAAATAGCATGTCTTATACATCCGCTGCTGGAGGGCCTCATGGACCTCATCCCCCAACCTGTTTGCCTGGGAGCAAGCTCAGCATGAGGGCCTGAAACCAGTGCCCCAAACCCCAATATGTCCCTGAAAAGTAGGATAGGACAGCTAGGTGACTTAGCAGGTCCCCACCCCCGAGTGCAGGTCCATTTACGCTGAAAGTCCACTCCACAGAAAAATCACCAGGACTGTCAATCCTGGGGGAGACTGCCAATAATTAATCATCTCTTCTTCCACATTTGGCTCAGTGGTAAAGAATCTGCCTGCCAGTACAGGAGACTCAGGTTCAATCCCTGGATCAGGAAGATCCCCTGGAGTAGGAAATGGCAACCCACTCCAGTAGTCTTGCCTGGAGAATCCCTCGGACAGAGAAGTCTGGTGGGCTACAGTCCAGGAGGTCTTAGAGATGGACACGACCGAGCACACATTGCTACCTTTGCCACACACCCGTCTTCCGTATTAGTAGAGCTTAGCCCCAGCATGGGGCTGCTCCACCAGAGACTTTCCCAGACACTGCTGAGGCTGGGAGTGAGCAAGTGACTAGAGACAGAGCCACGAGCAACTTCCTCCTCATTGTCGAAAGGAAGTTGCTTATCCTGAACTTCTGCTTCTTGCCCTTCCCTCGAGTTAGAAAATCAAATCTCCCAGCTTTCACCAGGCGTTTGAAGCCCCTTGCACCATGAAACCATCTGAGAGTCTGGTCATACCTGTGGATCCCTTCTCAGAAAGACAGGTTTAAGTGCATGAAATAAAATACACCATAAAACATTGACTGAATGGGCTTCCCTGGTGGCTCAGACAGTAAAGAATCTGTCCGCAATTTAGGAGACCCAGGTTCGATCCTTGGGTTAGGAAGAGCCCCTGGAGAAGGGAATGGCAACCTACTCCAGTATTCTTACCTGGAGAATCCCACGGACAGAAGAGCCTGGTGGGCAACAGTCCATTGGGTTGTAAAGAGCAGGACACAAGTAACACAACTTATCAGGCAGGCAGAGTGACTGAAGTTTGAAACACCAATAATCCCTAATATCTGTGAGAATGTGGAGCAACTAGATCACTTAAACATTGCTTCCTAATGAGAGCATAACCTCATTCAACCAATTTGAAAATAGTTCAGCAGAATCTACAACAACCACACAGGTGATCACCTTGCGACCCAGCAATCCCACCCAAGAGAAGTGAGTGCATATGTTTGCAAAGATATATGTATAAGAATGCTTTTGACTATTTGACATAGCTTTATGTCCAATAGTCTAAAAAACATTTAGATATAGCTTTACATCTAACAGTCAAAAACAAGAAAGAACTCATATGTCCACCAACAGGAGAATAGAGAAATTGTTTCTATTCATGAAATACTACACAGCAGGAAAGGGAGTGGATTGCTGACATAGACAAAAGCATGGATGAGCCTAACAGACTATGTTGTGTGAAAGAAGCCAAAACGAAAGTGTCCAGATGTTAATTATATGTATTGTGGTGATTATTTCACAACACACATAAATATCAAATCATTACCTTGTACACCTGAAGCTAATATGATATGTCAGTTATATCTTAATAAAAAAATATTCAGATGGCAGTTCAGTTCAGTTCAGTTCAGTCGCTCAGTCGTGTCCGACTCTTTGCGACCCCATGAATCGCAGCACGCCAGGCCTCCCTGTCCATCACCAACTCCTGGAGTTCACTCAGACTCATGTCCATTGAGTCCGTGATGCCATCCAGCCATCTCATCCTCGGTCGTCCCCTTCTCCTCCTGCCCCCAATCCCTCCCAGCATCAGAGTCTTTTCCAATGAGTCAACTCTTCGCATAAGGTGGCCAAAGTACTGGAGTTTCAGCTTTAGCATCATTCCTTCCAAAGAAATCCCAGGGCTGATCTTCAGAATGGACTGGTTAGATCTCCTTGCAGTCTAAGGGACTCTCAAGAGTCTTCTCCAACACCACAGTTCAAAAGCATCAATTCTTCGGTGCTCGGCCTTCTTCACAGTCCAACTCTCACATCCATACATGACCACAGGGAAAACCATAGCCTTGACTAGACGGACCTTAGTCGGCAGAGTAATGTCTCTGCTTTTGAATATACTATCTAGGTTGGTCATAACTTTTCTTCCAAGGAGTAAGCATCATGGCTGCAGTCACCATCTAAGGCACAGCACAGAGGATTCTTAGGGCAGTTAATACTATGATGGTAGATATATCTTTATACATTTGTCCAAATTCACAGAATGTACAGCACCAAGAGTGGACACTAAGGTAAACTGTGGACTTAGGGTGACTATGATGTGTCCATGTAGGTCCTGCGTGTGTGCGTGCTCAATCATGTCTGACTCTTTGCGACCCCATGGACTGAAGCCCACTGGGCTCCTCTGCCCATAGAATTCTCCAGGCAAAAATACTGGAATGGATCGCCATTTCCTACTCCAGGGAATCTTCCTGATCCAGGGATTGAACCCACGTCTCCTGTGTCTCCTGCACTGGGAGGTAGAGTCTTTACTGCTGAGCCACCTGGAAAACCCCCGTGTTGGTTTAAAAAAGAAGGATCATTCTGGAGAGTGGTGCTGATAAGGGTGGAGGCTATGCATGTGGGAAGAGGGGTCTGTGGTTCTCTGAGCCTTTCTCTCAGTTTTGTTGTTAACCTAAAACTGTTTTAAAAAATCGTCCTTTAAAAAAAAGTGCACATACTATATGATTTCATTTAAATGTCAAGAACAAATAACACTAATTAGTGGTAACAGTAGTCGGAATTATAGTTACTTTTGCAAGAGCGTCACCAAAAAGAGAACTGGGAAAAACCAAAGGGAAACGTTCTTAGGTGATGAAGTTGTACATTTTGATACCACTAAAATCTATACCTTCAGCTAGCCAGACACTTAGCACTTGTGTGTATTTAAGACACTGTGTATATGTTGTAACTCAGTGAAACAGTAGATTTCACGAAAATAAAATTATTGAAATCATAAATAAATTGCTTTGAAATGTACTTAAAATGTTATCTATGTTTTAAAGACTAATCTGTGATATAGTAATATATATGCTTTAGTGAGCTATCTAATAATAAGTAGCAGCAGTTTTAATCATTACCATTGCTGTTGTGGTGGTTCATTTGATAGGTCATGTCGGACTCTGCAGCAGTCCAGGCTTCCCTATCCTTCACCATCTCCTGGAGTTTGCACAAATTCATGTCCATAATTTCAAGGTAATGATGAATATAAATCATCAAGACAACTGACACCTATATAAAATATCTATTATTCATATAGGAGATGAATTCACAAGTACTATGGCTAATAGTACCAAGGTTGTTGCCTATGTTCATAACTGAAGGAAATATTAAATATAAAATAGAGATGTAATTTTTTCCCAAGCCAAGTTTATGGAGCCTCTGAACTCTATCCATGGACTCTTTGGCAGTCTGAGAACACGAGGTTAGGAAGCCCTGGGGGACAATGAAGCAATAGCTTGTAGGTACCTGGGTCACAGAACCATCGTGAGGAGCACAGCTTCCCCGTCAGTCTGGTGCATTTTCCACAGGGCTGTTCAGTGAACCAGCCCGTGCAGGGCTCTTTGTTACAGCAGCCTAGTCTTTGTACTAACTAGTACAGATTACTATTAGGTGGACACATAGACTATGAGCCTCTTTCACCAAATCCAGGTGGGGACCTACTTCTCAGACCCCAGTTATTTGGAAACTGTCTGCCATTCTCCCTACAGGGAAACCCTTTGGATTATCTTCTCCTAGAAGATCCACTGACCAGGTGAGACCTCTAGTGTCCAGTTCCGTTCTCTTTTCATACTTGCCCCATCTCAGTCCCCAGGCAGGATTCAGCAGGAAGACCACGTTACAGACCATGTCACAACCCCCATCCTACCCTCTGGTGCCCAGGTCAGCAGCTGAGATGTGCAGCCACACTAGTTGGTGGTAACCACAGTGTGTCACCATCTCCAGCAGTGGGGATTGTCACACCTGCCATCTGAGAGCTCCAGATGAAAACCCTGAACCCCAGCACGTACGTAGTGATGAAAACTCACGTTTAGCACAACCTTTCCATCAACGTCCCTTCCAGAACCTCTCCTTCGTAAGCAAGGAGGAAATGTTCTCCCTGAGAAGATTTAGAAAGTGAAAGTGTTATTGGCTCAAGTCGTGTCCGGCTCTTTGGACCCTATAGACTGTAGCCCACCAGGCTTCTCTGTCCATGGAATTCTCCAGGCAAGAATACTGAAGTGGGTTGCCCTGCCCTTCATTAAGTCTAAAAATGTTTAAGAAGATCAAACCCAGAAAGTCTAATAAATGTATTTCTGTCTTACAGAATCTGAGGATTTGCATTTCATACATTTTCAAAGTATTTAATAATTGGGTTATTAGAGTCAGAGAAGTTAGCATAGTGATTCAGATTTCAAATATATAACTTTTCTTTGTGATAATTTGGCTGAAATCTCACTGTGCTTTTACACTATTAGAATACTGAAGAGATTATCTGTTTAGTTTAACATTTTAATTAGCTATTTAAGAACTTGAGACAGTTCTGTTTTGTTTCATTAAAGTTTTAGGTATATTTTAAAAAATCAAGTTTACTACAATCATAACAAAGGGAATTTAAATTGTAAAAGCGCCTCTGAGAATGATGGCTAAAATGCATCAAATTAGTAAATATAGTAAAGTATATGAATTGGATATCAATACTTAAGAAAGAACTAGGTTTTTACGAATTTTAATTAGCTGCAATTCACTTTTAACATCAAAGTAAATCCCTGAAAGATCAGCAAAAACTCTTTATTTAACCACAGCCAACCTGTACCTGATGACTAACTGCCCAGAAACTCTGGTTTGTGAGATTCTCACGCTGGGCTGGTTCTCAAAGTCTCTGGAGAAGCTTGTTTAAGACATGATTGCTCAGCCTTCTCTCCAAACTGAGTCAGGAATTTGGGTAAAGTCGGGAAGCCAAGATTTCCTCTTCCTATCCCAAGGGTGAGCACACTTCTAGGGTACTAAAGTCTGTTTCATATTCATTTCATTTGTCACCAGGCTTGCAGTGAGGAACTGAAAATGCTTTACATGTGATTTCCGATTCACACTCACGTCTGACTGCGGGCCATCGTAACTCGGGCACTGTGGACGTACACACATCTCCATGGTAACCGTTCACTCTCTGGTCTCCATGGTGAGGTTTTTAAGGACCCTCAAATGTACTTTATTTAAAATTCTAAATGATTTTGCTGTTGATCTGGCAAGCACAAAGAGCTATTTTTAAAAATAACTCTTCAGCCCTATTTCAGGAGTATTATAAAAAAAAAGGAAAGAAAATAGGAAGAAAAGTAATGGTGATCAGTCAGTCCCTCTCATGAAAGCTCATTCTATGTGGCCATGAATCAGAATAGCTAAGTTGAATGATGTAAAACTGAATTAAATCACCTGCATCTTTTTTTAATCTGACACGTATTTGTCAAAATTCATTTTGCATTATTTAACACACAAAATGATTCACTGTTTGACTAAACATCACTTCTACACACTTAAAGAAATCATCTCAATATCCTCTACGGAGGAGAATTTCTCTTTACAGACTTACTCAGATGTCTGATTACAGGGAATCGACAGAAGACTGTTGAATTAAACTGCCAGCCCCCGATGAGGAGAACGCCTCACAGTTAAACACACGACACAGAGAAAACAGTTTGTAATATCAACTGTCCCTTCAATAGCGACACAGAGAAAGTATATCATTGTTTCCCTTTTGTTAAGATCTGGGTTTATTTACAAGTGGAATTGTTAAATAAGGAATCACCCTCCACTGGGGGTTTCCCAAGTGGTGCTAGTGGTAAAGAATCTGCCTGCTAATGCAGGAGATGTGAGAGACACAAGTTCAATCCCTAGGCTGGGAAGATCCTCTAGGGGAGGGCAAGGCCACCCACTCCAGTATCCTTGCCTGGAGAATCCCATGGACAGAGGAATATGGTGGACTACAGTCCCCAGGGTCACACAGAGTCGAACACAACTGAAGCAGCTTAGCACACACACGTACCCTCCACATTCCTCCCAGGCATCAATATATTTGTATGGATTGCTCACCTGAGAAGTAAGAGAGTCCACTCACTAGAAAGACAGACATGAACTGGCCGCACGTGGTCCACTGAGCAATGAGAATTGTTTTCAAGGTAAAGGGGCTGGCCCCAAGCAGCACGAGGGATGCTTGCTTTGCTCTGAAGACCTGACCACGGTGCCTACCTCTGACCAGGCTATTCCCCTGGCCTCTCCCAGGCTCCTGGCCAAGCGCTGCCCTGTTTCTGTGCTTTTCACACGGGAGGACCTTCTGAGCACTTAGACACCTCCAGCTGCGGTATTTCCGAGGCTGTGTTACCTATGTGGGGTGTGGCAGAGCTCAGGGGTATGAAAGTTTAATTCTGTGAACTACATACCTGGAGGTTGGGCTCCGGGAAATTCTTCACCTTTTCTTTCTCTCCAATCCCTGCTGCACTGGCTCTCAGAGCAGGTACCCCTACTGAGAACCAATGAATGAGCGAATGAGTCAGGGAGCATAGACAGCACGAGCAAAGGCATGGGCAGAACTCGAACAGCCTGTGAGTCCCTGCTCCCTTGGGCCAGCAGGCAGGCTACCAGTGCTGGGTGCAGCCGGCCTCATGCATCCACCACCTGGGGGGAGGGCTACACCCCTTTTGGACCCACTCTCATATCTGAGACGACTCCTAGGAGGAGGTGCCACCTCCCTAGGCTTGGCCTGAGTGTGTAAAAGGAGCATCTTCTGAATTCAGGCTTAACCGTTGTCTTCACTGTTACTTTTCCTCGGTATGTTTCCGTATCTTATCTGTTTTGGAACAAAGGACTTTCATTCTTCTACTATCATGGGGCTCTAGTCTCATAACTTGTAAGTGACATTGACCTTCTTGTTAAAAACAAGTATTCTCTTCTAAATTGAAGTACAGTTGATTTGCTGTGCCGTGTTAATTTTTCCTGTATGTATATACAGTGATTCAGTTATACGGGTATATATGAATATATATACATATATGTATACATACATTTTTTAAAAAAATATTCTTTTCCACTGTGGTTTATCACATTGAATACAGTTCCCTGTGCTATACAGTAGGACCTTGTTGTTTATCCATCCTATATATAATAGTTTGTATCTGTTAATCCTAACCTCCCAATCCATCCCTCCCCACCTCCCACCTGCCTCTTGGCAACCACAAATCTGTTCTGTATGTCTGTGAATCTAAAGCAAGTATTTCTCTAAAAGAATTATAGATGTGATGAGTGGTGATTTGGGAAGAAACTGAGGTAGGCTCTGTTTACCCCTCAAGATCTACTTCTGATTCTGAACCCCAACACCACTTTCTATATGTCTTTCTAAAGTCACCTAACATCCCGAGGCCTTGTTTTCCTCATCTATAAAATAAGCTGGAAAAATAGAAGCTGGTTCCGCTCCAGCTTCAGGATTCTCTTCTCTGCCAGAGGGTCTCCCGTACCCAACACAGCACAGGACTCTTGGACCCTGAGGTTGTGCCCTAGAGCAGCTTCGCTGGCATCCTGGGGCTGTGAGGAGAGCAGGATGGTGCTGAGACAGCAGTAGATGACGGGTGTAGGTCAGGTACTGTCACCCAAGAGGCCGTTGTGTAAGATCAGGAGTTCACACAAAATCACCGGGTGCCCTTTCTGGAAACCTGGAAAGGCTGAGGTGGAGATGGATGGTGTGGCACGTGAGACGTTTGACCACCATCTATATATATATATATAAAGTATGTATATATGTACTTATTTTGGCTATTTTGGGTCTTCGTCGCTGCATGTGAGTTTCTCTAGTTTTGGTGTGCAGGCAGCTCCTCTTATTGCAGAGCGTGGGGCTCTGGGGAGTGTGGACTCAGTAGTTGTGGTGCATTGGCTTAGCTGCCTCGAGGTATCTAGGATGTTCCTGGACCAGGGGTTGAACCCATGTCCCCTACATTGGAGGGCAGATTCTTAATCACTGGACCACCAGGAAAGTCCAATCACTGGTTTGTTTGGACAAATTTAACTGAAGGGTACCTTGGTCATCTGTACAGTTTTTATTTGGGCTTCCAGCCTGCGGCACAGGAGATGAGTTTGATTTCCTGGATCAGCAAGATCCCCTGGAGAAGGAAATAGCAACACGCTCCAGTATTCTTACCTGGGAAATCCCACGGACAGAGAAGCCTAGTGGGCTATAGTCCATGGGATTTCAAAGAGTCAGGACACGACTTAGCAATTAAATAACAACAGTGGTGTGTGGTAGGCGGAATAAAGCACCCTCCCCCCAAAGAATTCCATACAGTAAGCCTTGGAAAGCTGTGTCTATGTCGTTTTGAGGCAAAGGGAGGATGAACGTTACAGGTGGAACTAAGGTGGCTAATCGGCTGGCCTTAAAGAGGGTATTCTGGATTTTGCAGCTGGGCCCAATGTAAGCCCAGGAGTCATTTGGAGGGGAAGAGGGAGGTGGAAGGATCAGATCAGAGAAATTCTTGAAGGTGTTACCCTGCCAGCTTTGACCATGGAGGAAGGGGCCAGGAGCCAGCAAGCACAGGAGGCCCTAAGAGCTGGGCAGGTCAGGAAACAGATTCCCCCAGAGCCTCGGGACTGGCACGCCCCTGCTGCCACCTCAATTCTGACTCAGGAAGACCCACCTCACGCTCTGGCCTCCAGAACCGTGAGAGAAGAAATGCATGTTTTAGAAGCCATTCATGTGGCAACGTGCACCAGCAGTAGTAGGAAACGAGTAGATGGCATGTATTCTAATGCTTCAGAGGTTTGCTATAGTGATTTCATCAGGGTGGCTGAAATTATCCATTTAAAGCAACACAAATAGTAAATTTAAAATTCCTTAATAAAAATCCTGGGAAATGAAATGTACATTCTACTGGGTTGAATAAAGGCAATTATTCCATCTTTTGTTGTCACTCTGAGTTGAGAGCACCAGTTGATCACAGAGACAGGGTGAGGGGCCCAAACGGAGAGGAAAATGGGGCAAGAAGCCCCAGGAATGAAACTGGCTTGAGCTCAAGCACCAGGTTCCAAATACAAGAGAGAAGTCAGGATGGTCGACATGTGTGGCTCCTGGAGACCTCACGGAGGCAGCTGGCCAAGCAAGTATTGGGCCCAGGAAGCATAGCACACAGGTGTCCTGAACTCAAGGCTGAGCCCGGCGAAGAGGAAAACGAAGATAGCAGACTCACAGCGCCCAGTGGGGACCACCCACCTCCGCCACAAAGCCTCTCGCACAAACCCACGTCCCACCCCCCACCGTGGGGAAGAGCCTGTCCCATTCCAGGGACACAGAGGCCAGGCTGGGCAGGACACGTGGGAGGATACTAATCAGGTGAACCTCGCTGGCAGGCCAGGGGAAGGGGGAGGGTGCGGTGCAGGACGTATGCGGACGTTTGCCCAGTTACAGCCTAAGTGATTTTATTTATCTGGTCATTTCTAATCTTTTTACTATGACACATGTCAGACCTATACAAAAGAGACATGGCCCATTTTATCTGCTCCCTCAACTATTTTTCCCCCCAGGGAAGCAAGTCACAGAGGACCTATCACTTCATCTCTAAATGTTTCACTGTATGTTGTCTGTAAAAGGTGAGGGCTCTACCTGGTCAGTTTTAAATAAAAATACCCCAGCGCCCATGTTTCAGCCCCCTCACCCAGCCTGCTTCTCCGGTCCTTCCCAGCTGTCTGGCTTTCCTTCGCTTTGGAAGCGCTGTAATTGGCCAGCTGCTGGGACATCTGGGGGGCATCTCTGACAGCCAGGCTCTGATCAACACAGGTTGCCAGGTGTCCTGGTCTTACCATTCACAAAGGACTTGTGAGTGTGTCCCTCGTCTCCAGGAGGTTCTGGAGTCCGGCCAGGTCTGGCCACATCTCTTGCGGTCCCTTCTTCATTCCAGGGTAAAAGCAAGTGAACTCGAGCTACTGGCAGGAAGGTGGGTTTTTGCAAAGTTATTTGAAATAGATAGCATCATGATTTCCAGACCACTCATCGCTCTGTGTGGTTAAACACTTGTGGAGAACCAGGCATTGATTAGGTATTTTATTTATTTATTTATTTTTAATACTTTTTTTTTTTTTTGGCTGTGCCATTTGGCTCGTGGTATCTTAGTTTCCCGACCAAAGATTGAACTCTCACTATCAGCCCTGAAAGCGCCAAGTCCTAACTGATGGACCACCTGGGCTAGGTACTTTAAATGTTTCGTTGAAACCTTCCTCTGAAGTTGGCACCATTACACACAACAATGACGATTCCCCTCGTTTTACAAATGAGCAGCCTCAGGATCAAAAAAGTAGAGCCGCCTGCCAGGGTCAACTCTGGAACACCCCAGAATACCAGCCTTGGTCGGTCTGGCTCCGCACACATGCTCTGATGGACCGCAGCAAGCCTCCCCACCCACCTTCCTTCCCTCACCACCTTTTCCCCCTATGTCACGGCCAGCAAGGGGGGCGGCTGCTGCAACCCTGGTCCCTTGCCCCCCAGTATAGAGCACTTTACCACAATTCGGTTGATGCATACAGAGTAAACAGAATCCTCACCTCTAAGCTTTTCAAATCTCAGGGTTTAATTTTCCAGAAAGTTAATGAAGCTTCGAATTCATGATCTCTCATTGCCAGGACGCTCCAGGTCCCATGAGGGGCCCTTTAGAAATGTCCACACAGACTTATGTTTTCATAAAATTGGTAAAAGTCAGTGATTTCTAAGTTATTTTTCTTAAATAGAACCCTTGGGAGTTATGTAAGCTCCAGGCCCCATGACCAGGAGGAAGCTTCCTTGCAAGCCTCCCCATTCCCAGACACCTTTGTGGTCCTCCTTGTCGGCTGGAGGCCTGAGGGGTCTGGGGGCGATGCTGAAAGGGGACCCCACAGTGGGGCAGCAGGAAGTGTGTGCCTGGCTTCAGATATTTGCATAGCTGGAATTTTCCCATAGGAATCCCGACATAGTATCTATGTGTGGTTGAAAGAATATGTGGACCATATTCCTCACGTACACCGTGAATTAAATGAGTTTTGAGGACAGGCCGGGGAAACCAAGACCAGATAGAATATCGTTCCCATATAAAATGTGTTCCAAATACCAATGGCCAGTGTAAGATGATGCTGTCTGGGCACCACTGCTGGAAGTGATTGTAGCTACCTGCACATGTGCAGACTCTCCCCTGCTGCAGGGCTCATTCTGAGTATCTGCTTTGTGGGCCTCCCTGGACTGGCTCCAAGCTCCTGTCCCCTTGCGATCTGAAATTCCAACACGTTTATCTCTGTGTCTCTTGCGGCACTTACTATAATACCTTCTCACTTGAATTATAGTTATTTGTGAACATGACTGAGCTTGTCTACTTTATTGTAAGTCCAGTGTGAAAGGCCTTTTCTTATTCATCTTGAAATTCCCTCAGCGCCTAAACACAAGTCCATAAATCCTCGTTGGTGGAGTGACTGAATGAATTTGTGATCTAGTGAATGAAATTTGTCAGGGGTCCATCTCTCTTCTGAACTTCTAATCACTTTTCTCTCCAGGAGTTAATTATATGATATATGTCCTATGAAAGGGCTTCCCTGATGGCTCAGCTGGTAAAGAATCCTCTTGCAATGCAGGAGACTCCATTCAATTCCTGGGTCAGGAAGATCCCCTGGAGAAGAGATAGGATACCCACTCCAGTGTTCTTGGGCTTGCCTGGTGGCTCAGCTGGTAAAGAATCCACCTGCAATGTGGGAGACCTGGGATCGATCCCTGGGTTGGGAAGATCCCCTGGAGGGGATGGCATGGCAAACTACTCCAGCATTCTTGCCTGGGGAATCCCCATGGACAGAGGAGCCTGGTAGGCTGCAGTCCGTGGGGGTCGCAAAGAGTTGGACAGGACTGAGCAGCTAAGCACACACATGCCCTATGAAGGCTTTTGTTTACTTCCTCTCCCCAAAAGAAGTTAAGCTTCTTCTTTTTTAATATATATTAATTAATTAATTTGGCCATGCTGCGTCTTAGTTGCTTCCTGTGGGATCTAATGCTCTGACCAGGGATCGAATCTGGGCCCCCTGCATTGGGAGCGCAGAGTCTTAGCCACTCAATAACAAGGGAAATCCCTAAGCTTCTTTAGGAAGGAATCACGACCCTGGTTTTTTGCATCCTCCATAGTGTTGAACACTGGGGCCTGTGCAGAGCTTAGTCAATATTGGTTGTCTAAATGATTACGCTTCAGGCAGAGGTACCTTAGAGTCTGTGGAATCGCACCTCCTCTAAGGTGCCTCGATGGAGTGGTCATCCAATCTCTGGCAGGAAAAATGAGCTGCCAGAGATTTGAGACTGATCGGCAGGACCGAGAGTGTCCCCATTCTATTAAACATCTTCACTGTCAGGAGCAAGGTTGCCCTGAGACAGCTTGAACTGCTAAAATAAAAAAGTAATTTTTTTTCTTTTTTTCTGTGCGTGGTTCTAGTAAATTTTTTAAAATTGAAATATGATTTACAATGTTGTCTTAATTTCTGCTGATATATATTCTTTTTCATATTTTTTTCCATTATGATTTATCTTAGATATTGAACACAGTTCCCTGTGCTACATAAGAGGACCTTGTTGTTCACCCATCCTGTATGTAATAGTTTGCATCTGCTAATCCCAAACTCCCAGGACATCCCTCCCCAACCCTCCCTCCCACCTTGGCCACACCAGTCTGTTCTCTATGTCTGTGAGTCTCTTTCTGTCTCATGGATAAGTTCATTTGTTGACACAAATTTTAGATTCCATATATAAGTGATACCATGTGGTATTTGTCTTTCACTTTCTAACTTACTTCACTTAGTTTGATCATCTCTAATTGCATCCATGTTGCTGCAAATGGCATTATTTCGTTCTTTTTTATGGCTGAGTAGTATTAAGGCAATGGCACCCCACTCCAGTACTCTTGCCTGGAAAATCCCATGGGCGGAGGAGCCTGGTAGGCTGCAGTTTGTGGGGTCGCCAAGAGTCGGACACGACTGAGCGACTTCACTTTCACTTTTCACTTTCATACATTGGAGAAGGAAATGGCAACCCACTCCTGTGTTCTTGCTTGGAGAATCCCAGGGACGGGAGAGCCTGGTGGGCTGCCGTCTATGGGATCGCACAGAGTCGGACACAACTGAAGTGATTTAGCAGTAGCAGTATTAAAAGAGTAACTTCTTTAACTTTCAAAACAAAATCAAGAGTGAAAACATTAAATAAAATCAAATATCAGGAAACTGAAAAGCAAAAGAGCACTTATGCTGCTGCATGTCCTGGACTTAGATCAGAAACTTTTCTTATAGGGAAGCAGTATTTTTGTACCAATTGTACTTCTTGCAGGGGGTGGATCCCTGGAGTTTTTATCCCCACAGGCCTGGTGGGGAGTTGGCGGAATTCATTTCCTTTCCCTACCTTGTTAACAACCATAGACATCACAGGGTGTTCTGGCCTGAGGCCCCTCCTAGTACAGTTTGCACAAGGACAGGTGTGTTCAGAAATAGTTGTAAAGCTGAGATACAGCCCCACAGGCCTCGCCATCACAGGGCTGTGCCACTGTGTCTGTAAGCTGTTGCCAGCACATTCGCTTGCTTTAAAGTGGTCTGAAATGAAACGGAACTTGTTGAAGAAGAGAGACATTCCATACGTTGTTAAGAACAACAGCTAGAAAAATGACTACCCAGTTCAGACTGTATTGAACAGTATTGCCAGAACCACGATTGGTGACCGACGGGAGGGTCTCTGTAAAGTCAAATCAGAACAGGAAACACCGAGTCCGTGTGCAGAGAGAACTAAGCGCACAGTGGGTCCACAGGAAAGCAGGGCTGGGTGTGGGCGCCGCCCCAACAGGCCTACTCTTGGGTCAGTGCTGTTGTCGGGAGAGTCACCTGTTCATAGAGAAGGCAACACGGCGGGCAGCTGTAGGTCTCGCTTCAACACCGTACCTGCGGCAGAGGGAGAACGGAGAATGACGGGTGAGGGGACTGGAGCTCCACCTAGACTCTGTGCATTTGAGGTCTTCTGCCTTTTCTGTCACCCCAGCCATGCTCCTCAAGATTAAAGCTGGTAAAGGCTTCATAATCAGACAGATCTGGGTGGGACCCTTCCTGCTGACTCTTATCAGTGCTACAAAATTGGGCAGGCCACTTACTCTCTCTTGTAACTTGGACTTCCCTGGTGGCTCACACGGTAAAGAGTCTGCAGGAGACCCAGGTTCGATCCCTGGGTCGGGAAGATCCCCTGGAGAAGGCAATGGCACCCCACTCCAGTACTCTTGCCTGGAGAATCCCATGGATGGAGGAGCCTGGTAGGCTGCAGTTCATGGTGTCACTAAGAGTGGGGCACGACTGAGCGACTTCACTTTCACTTACTCTCTCTAAGGTTCAACTTTCTCATCACCTTTCTGTCCTTGGAGCTGGCATTTCCACACAGTATTATTGTGAACACCACAGGTTGACCACCGGGTCTGGGTCACAGAAGATGCTCAGTAAATAATTTTCTCCTCGTTCTTATCCACAGTCCACAGTGGGATTGCACATCCTATGACACCCAGCCTTGGGTATTTCTTTATTGAGTATAGCCTGGAAGGATCCTGGCTGGCTCCAGGGTATCAAAAAGTGGTGGACAACCCCAAATATATTTCTTTCCTTTGCATTCATGCAAGTCACCATTTGTGGGAGCTACGAGGGGGCTGAGGGGCTGCGGGGATGTCCCCCTCATTTCCAGCATCCCCCTCACTTTCTCCAGCCCACTTTCTGCTCACTGCCAATTCTGAGTCAATTTACATTTGATGTTCTGATGAGAGACGGGAGAGCAACCATATCACTCATCCCTATTACTTGCCCTACACTTGGAGATTTCACAGGACAGCTACACATGGCCACCTCATGACCTTCTGCACTGCCTGCACTTCCCTGGAGCACACTTGCTACCAACCATTTAGGTTCTCCTGGCTGGAGGGAATGAATGAGAGATACTCAGAAACTCACTTGTCCTTGGTGCCCATGCCCAGTGGACTTCTGCAAAGTCTTCAGCAAACACGGATACAGTTGTGCAGAGAACCATTATCAAGCAGGCTTTAAACAAGATGAAGAAGCATAAGGTCAAAGGAAAAATATAACAGAAGACAAACCAGGAAAGATAACTGTTAATGCTGCATAGCAGCACCTGTTCTAAAGGGACCAGAGTCAGTATTCTCTCTTTTTGACATGAATGACTAGGTTTTGGTGCCAGTCTATCACCTTTGATAGTGGTCTGGGTTTTATTTTACAGAAATTGAGATGGTGGTATCTTGCCTAATTTTTTTTAATGTTATTTAAGAGAATCTCAAATTGGGACCTTCCATTTTGGGGGCATTCTAAAGGATGGACATTTTGAAGTTACCCAGGTGACTACCAACAATTGCATTTCTGACACTGTTGGGCCTGAATTCTGGAAGCAGGGGTAAGGGACTGGTCAGCAGGGGACAATGGTCATTTGTGGAGAAAGGGAACTGATAACTCAGAATCTTTATTACGAGAGGCAACACCATGTCATCCAGTAAGGTTTCAAATCTTTATTCCGTGAAATGAACTGTTAGAAAGCACAGAATACGTTTTTAAGAGATTATACATCCATCAGTTGGGCTTCCCAGGTGGATCAATGATAAAGAATCTGCCTGCCAATGGAGGAGATGCAAGAGACTAGGGTTCAATCGCTGGGTCAGGAAGACCCCCTGGAGTAGGAAATGGCAACCTGCTCCAGTATTCTTGCCTGGAAAATTCCATGGACAGAGGAGCCTCATGGGATACAGTCCATGGGGTCGAAAAGAGTTGGACATGACTAACCGACTGAGCGCACACACACATACATCCATCAGAACAGAGCTGCAGCAAACATTTAGTATAAAAGGAAGTGTGGGAAGGAGGCTGAAAAAGGTGAGAGATTTTCCTTCAATTCGTGTGGCTTTGTGTGAGTATCACTAGTAACAGGGAAGTCTGTCCTTCTACTCGAAGATGTTTGAAATTTTTAAAGAGAAGTGTGCTGACTTGTCAACTTATGGATACATAATTCTGCGAGTGATTTACTAGATGTCTAAAAGGCATCATTTCCCCCAAACAACTGAGTATCAGCGAAGGGGACAAGATGGTTGTGTTTCTGCCTACAAATAATGTTTGTCACATCGATTACAGGCACATTTGCTTTACAGATGCACCTTTGAACCTGTAGCATGTTCTTTACCTTGACAAAAGGGCAGCAATACATACATATGTGACATTCAGCTCAGTTCAGTTCAGTTCAGTCGCTCAGTCGTGTCCAATTCTTTGTGACTCCATGAATCACAGCACGCCAGTCCTCCCTGTCCATCACCAACTCCTGGAGTTCACTCAGACTCATGTCCATCAAGTCCGTGATGCCATCCAGGCATCTCATCCTCTGTCGTCCCCTTCTCCTCCTGCCCCCAATCCCTCCCAGCATCAGAGTCTTTTCCAATGAGTCAACTCTTCGCATGAGGTGGCCAAAGTACTAGAGTTTCAGCTTTAGCATCATTCCTTCCAAAGAACACCCAGGACTGATCTCCTTTAGGATGGACTGGCTGGATCTCCTTGCAGTCCAAGGGACTCTCAAGAGTCTTCTCCAACACCACAGTTCAAAAGCATCCATTCTTTGGCGCTCAGCTTTCTTCACAGTCCAACTCTCACATCCATACATGACTACTGGAAAAACCATAGCCTTGACTAGACGGACCTTTCTAATGTGACAATATTGGATGGATACTTTCTGAAGAGGTTGGCCTTCTTAGAAGAAGAAGGAAAGGATTTCGGTCTCTTCATAGAAAATGTTCTGATAGATTTAATATAAAATGCAAACACATGAAAAGTACGTGACCTGTAGTAGCAGCATTTTGCCTGCTTCGTAGAGGTCCCCGTCTATATAAGCATTTTCAGGTCTTCCACATACGGATTTCAGATCCCTTAGGATAAGCAAGAGAAACAGAGATGTGGAGTGTGAAATATGCCAGACCTTTGGCTGAGAACTTGGACACTTTGTTCCACTTAATTTTCATCACGATTCCAGGAGCTGTGCGATCAGGAGCTGTCCCAGAAAACGTGACGTTGCACTGCTTCTGGTTGCAGCAGAGATAAGGTGCTCTTTATATCAACTCCTAGTGTCTCTGTTACCAAAAAATAGAAACAGGGCATGAAATTCTCTTCTCAGAGAATATGACTGGTAAACCGTTTATATCTTGAGTGATTTTGAAAAGTAGTGTAATGTGGTAAAATTTTGTCCAAGAAAGGGAACCAAAGAGGAGTTTTTCTAGTCAAAATGCAACTTGTATATCAGCTTGAGGTTGTAACTTAAATGATGGATATTATGAGACAGAGACATTCATAATAGACCTTCACATCCAACTGGGAAACATTAAATTTTTCCTACAGGTTTGGGGCTTATTTATTTTTAAAATGACACTTATATTTGAAATGATACTTCCTAGTGTCATATCCAGAGAAGGCGATGGGACCCCACTCCAGTACTCTTGCCTGGAAAATCCCATGGACGGAGGAGCCTGGTAGGCTGCAGTCCATGGGGTCACACAGAGTCAGACACAACTGAGGTGACTTAGCAGCAGCAGCAGCAGCAGCAGTGTCATATCTGCTCACATGATAACATTCTATGAGAGGCCAACAGTACGACTGTGAATTTATAAAAACGTTTCTTGGTCTTGTTTTCTGTACAATGTATGTATTTCGACTTTGGAAGGATTGATGAAAGAGAAATCTAATAGGTTTATGGAAATGATTCCAAATGCTGAAGTGCTGCTGCTCATTCTTCATCCCTTAGGTCATTTTTATATAAGTGTATAAACATATGGGCGACACCCTGGCAACCACCACAGACACGTCAGTGGAGAGTCATCCGACGGCATTCCACAGGCCAGACCCCTCCCTGAGCGGGAGCCCGGAACACTGCCCTTCCTCTTCATGAAGGTGGAAACAATTAGACTATTTCTAACGTGCATCTAACTAATTGTGTAAGGGGAAAGAGAGACACTAAACACAAACTCTGTGGCTTTAATGGAATTCGATTCCTCTACAGTTACAAGAGGCTTCCCTAGTGGCTCAGAGGGTAAGGAATCAACTCGCCAACCCAGGAGATGCAGAAGGCATGGGTTTGATCCCTGGCTCGGGAAGATCCCCTGGAGAAGGGAATGGCAACCCACTCTGGTATTCTTGACTGGCAAATCCCATGAACAGAGAAACCTGATGGGCTAGAGTCCACAGGGTGGCAAAGAGTCAGACACAACTGAGAGAGGAACAACACAACTCAACAGCTACAAGTGCAGAATTGATTATGGGTATTTCTGAATTGTCAAAACTGAGAAAAGTTGTCACAAAGGAAACAAATGTGAGACATCTACTAATTGCTGAGTCGGTTAATAGACTGAGTGGATCCCTGCTGAAGGACTAACTTGACAGTTTTCACATATTATCCTAGTGAAGCATTTGCATCTTGATTGAGCATACTAGAAAGTTAAATCCTCTCAAGATTTAAGGAATATGCCCCAAATGGTGGTCCTTCAGGAATTCTATGCCCTGAGATGACATAGAGCTATTTTTGGAAAGTCAGCTCCACACCCTCTACAGTTACCCACTATAAAGTCCAAAGGCTGGCTCTGAGAATTCTCACTGAAGACAGTTAGATTATATCAGTGATTGGCATGTCATTCCATCCATGTGAAAGATTCCATGCAGAACATACTTGAAGAGGATCTTCATATTTTACCTAACAATTGCTACTTCTATAACCCCTGGTCTCCAATGTCTGGGCAAGCAGTAAAATGTTTCAGATTAAACTGAAATGGAATTTCTTCTATGCATGTGGACTGCAGCCAGATTTGATCCTAGAAGCTATCCATGCAATATCCTGATCACACTTTACTAACTGCCCTTCTGATACCTGCTTAGTCCTCTCATCATGGATTCTTTCAATATAGTCTGTGAAGAGCACTTCCTCTGTCAGGCACTGCCCTTGTTACCAAGGCTACAGTTACCATGGTTACAACAGTGTGGGGACAGAAGGACCCTTGTTCTCATGGGTCTTACATTCTCATCTTGGAAAACAAGGAATTTACTATATTCTGTTTAAGGATAAATTTTCGATAAGTTACAGGAAGTGAAAGTGAAAGTTGCTCAGTTGTGTCGGACTCTTTGCGACCCCATGGACTATAGAGTCCATGGAATTCTCCAGGCCAGAATACTGGAGTGGGAAGCATTTCCCTTCTCCATGGGATCTTTCCAACCCAGGGATCGAACCCAGGTCTCTTACATTGCAGGCAGCTGAACCACAAGGGAAGCTACAGGAAAGGTGCCAATTAAATTTAGGTGCATATTTCTAACCCCTAAATATTTCTTGCGAGTTGGAAAGGTACAACATTGAATGACTCAGAATGGCACAACAGTAGGCCAATTTTAGGCAACTGCACAGAATTGTACAGAGCAAAACACTAGCTATCTCTTTAATCAATTGTTTTTGAAACATGGCAATGGTTAATTTTATTTGTCAACCTAGTTAGGCCCTGGTACTCAGATATTTAGTCAAACATTATTGTAGGTGTTGCTGCGGAGGTATTTTTTAGACAAGGTTGATGCTTAAATCAGTAGATGGAGTAGAGTAAATGACTCTCCAAAACATGGTTGGGGCTCATCCAACTAGTCGAAGGCCTTTTCAGAACAAAACCTGAGGTCTTGCAGAGACGAGCAGATCCTGCTAGTCATGGCCTTCCACCTGCAGGACCATCCCCTCCTCAGGTCGCCAGCCTGCCAGCCCTGCAGACGTGGGCTTGCTGGCCTCCATAGCAGCCAGTTCTGTAAAATCTCTCTTCCTCTGTCTATTTGTTTCTCTGTCGGTCTCTCTTGGTCTTCATAGATAGATAGAAGGATAGATAGACAGATGGATGGATGGATGGTAAATAGATAGAGTAGGACTAGACAGGTAGATTGACTGATCGATCATTGAATGATAGATATATAAATATATCTTATTGGTTCTCTTTCTCTAGAGAACCCTGGTTAATGCAAGCACCTGCATCACTTTGAGATGCTGAGTCCTTTGCAATCCGGAGTTTATTTCAAGACTTTAAAAAGCCAAGTGCATAAAAAAGAAGGAGCAAAATTTGTGAGCTTTGCCCATTTATGGAGCATTTTTACATATGTATGATTAAATCTTCATGCAACTTTGAATTTCTCTTTATCACCAATTTTCTAATGAGGGACCAGAGCCTCAGAGAATTTAAATAACTTGGGTAGGCTCATATGGCTAATGTATCAGAAAGCTAGGAAACTAAACAAAATATTAAATCTAGTATGTTTTTAACCTTTTGAGAAAATTTCAAACATCAGAAAAGTGCAGAGAAGAATAGAATGCAATCTACACATTACCTAGATTTAACAATTAATATTCAATACGTTTTGGTCACCTGATGAGAATAGCTGACTCATTGGAAAAGTCCCTGATGCTGAGAAAGATTAAGGACAGAAGGAGAAGAGGGTAACAGAGGATGAGATGGCTGGATGGCATCACCGATGCAATGGACGTGAACTTGGGCTAACTTTGGAAGATGGTGAGGGACAGGAAAGCCGGTCTATGGGGTCCATGCTGCAGTCCATGGGGTCGCAAAGAGTCGGACATGACTGGGAGACTGAAAACAACTCAATACGCTTGCTGCATCTTTTTCTTTTCTTTTGTTGGAAAGTTTTCTTTTTTTAATAGACGTGTCATTTCACCTTCAGATACCTAGAATGTACTTCTGAAAAATAAGGACTTTGGGGGACTTCCCCAGCAGTCCAGTGGTTAAGATTCCATACTTTAAATGCAGGGGGCATGGGTTCAATCCCTGGTTGGGGAACTAAGATCCCATATGCCATGCAGTTCAGCCAAAAGACTTTTTTTTAAGAAGTTTTTCTTACTTGACTATAGCAGCATTATTACACCAAACCTAATTAGCAATAATTCTCCTCTGACCCACTGATACTCACCCTATAATCAAATTTCTACAATTGCACCAAATTGTCTTTGACAGGTGATTTATTCAAACCAAACTCCAACTGAGGTCATACCTTGCATTTGGTTGCTCAGAAAAACTTTTAAAATTTCCTTTAATCTAGAACAGTATTCCTCTCCCCGCTCTTAACCATCACATTCACCTGTTGGTATGAACTGCTGCCCCATTTAATCTTCCGCTTTCTAGAATTCTGCTTTCTCCAGAGGCTGGGTAACCTGCTCCTTCATTCCCTATATTTCCAGTAATCTGGAAGTTAGATGTTAATATCTGCTTATATTTAGGTTAAACACTTTCTTGTTCTATTATGTCACCCTGATTTTTCTACAGAAAGGTGTTACCCACATTAATGAGACATTTCGCTTTGTCAATGACTTTTCTGTTTAAGGAAGTGGAGAAACCAGGAAATACATTCTTAGTGACGGCGTTGGGTGACTCTAGCATGTCCAGTGCTCACCCAGCTTCACATCAGAAGGGTTTCTACCTCCTGCTGGGTCACCTACTCACTGAAGACCACTCAGGTCCTAATCACTTTGTATAATACATGAACGAGGCTCCACTTATGAGAATACAAAGTTAAGTGCTACTAGTCTGCCAGCCAGACTTTCCCCAGACATTCCCAGAGGAAGCAGTGACAGACAGCTAGCTGCCTGGGGTGAAGGAGCCCTTGTGGCTGCCTAGATTCGAATCCACAGACCCCAGGTAGGGATGTACTTGTGGCCTGGCTCTGTTATAAGCTGCATTGACCAATCAGCTGAACTGACTGCTATTTGCAAAAGAATTTACTGAAAAGGTAGGATTTCTGGAGTTTAAGGACTTTACCTTTCACATCTTTCTCAATTGTATGTGTCTGTTAAGTCGCTTCAGTTGTGTCCGACTCTGTGCAACCCTGAGGACTGTAGCCACCAGGCTCCTCTGTCCACGGGCTTCTCTAGGCAAGAATATTAGAGTGGGTTGCCATGCCCTCCTCCAGGGGATCTTCCCAACTCAGGGATCAAACCTGTGTCTCTTATGTCTCCTGCACTGGTAGGCAGGTTCTTTACCACCAGCATTACCTGGGAAGATCCTCCTTAATTGTACCTCTACCACTATTTTCTTTTCTATGGAAATAAATTGTAATTTCACTTCTAAAGACTGAGTCAGCATGAGATGGAAAATGTTCATTCCATGCTTAACTCAAGAGACATTTTTGCTTGTTTCAAATATTGGGGGAGACTAGGCCACAGGAGAGAAAACTAATATGTACCTTCTTTAAAAATAGTTGCAAATTCCTCTGGACAATAGCGTCCTGAAAGTGTTAGACCTGAGGGTGCTGAGTTTGAGTCGGCAAACAGTAGAGTGCCCCCAAAGTGTGAGGTAGTTCATCAGGGGCTTTGTGAGGACTGCAGGAAGGCCTTCCCTTTGTAATCATGACCACGGAGGACAGGATGCCCTGCCCAACACTGCTGGGGTGTGTTTCATGCAGGAAGTTCTTTCAAGTGTCTGGTACCCGGGGAAGCCATTCCCAGACACTTTCACAGCTTTGTATCTCATTGGGCTCCCCAAACACCTAAAGTTCAGAGGGCCATGCTGCGGGAGGTCACAGTCATGGGGCAGCTCTTCATCAGGAGTCAGAGGGAGAAGAGCACGTGGATCCAGAGACCCTGGAGGTTTTCAGAACTTGGTCCCCGACAGCAGGGGCACCATGATCCCTATTTCGCAAAGAAAGCTTGTTAAGTCCCTTTTGTAAACAATGTGCCTGGCAGATACAAGTCCTTAATGCTGCTGCTGCTGCTGCTGCTAAGTCGCTTCAGTAGTGTCCGACTCTGTTCGACCCCATAGACGGCAGCCCACCAGGCTTTGCCGTCCCTGGGATTCTCCAGGCAAGAACACTGGAATGGGTTGCCATTTCCTTCTCCAATGCATGAAAGGGAAAAGTGAAAGTGAAGTCACTCAGTCGTGTCTGACTCAGTGACCCCATGGACTGCAGCCTATCAGGCTCCTCTGTCCATGGGATTTTCCAAGCAAGAGTACTGGAGTGAGTTGCCATTATAAGTTCTTAATAATGACATTTTCTCAGTTAACCAACAGGTGAATTAAGGTCACACAGCTGACAAGTCCCTGATGCTGGGAAAGATTGAGGGCAGGAGAAGAGGGGGTCAGAGGATGAGATGGCTGGATGGCATCACTGATTCAATGGACATAAACTTGGGCCAACTTCGGGAAATGGTGTGGGACAGAGAGGCCTGGCGTGCTGCAGTCCATGGGGTCACAGAGTCAGACACGACTAGGCGACTGAAGAATAACAAAGCTGACAGGTGGCAGATAGGGTTAGGGCCCCACTGTTCTTTCAAGCCCAAGTTTCGTGTGTTGATTATATATGGTCACAGCAGGTTGCTTGTATTTAAACAGCAAGTAGCTCAGCCCCATTCCTTGATGTGTAGGACTCAAAGGAAGGCTTTTAATTCAGGATGAGACCAACAACGTTGGGGATCTTCCAGGGAATTTTCTTCTCCTTTGACTTGAGATTATGCCCCATGACTGATGGATTCAATTCAGACACTATGTCTCGTATATGAATCTTACCAGAAAGAGCAATAGCATTGTTCTTTAATTTGCAAAAGCAGATTCATTTGCTCTTCCTCTGCCTTGCAGGAGAGGTGAGAAAGGCCAGATCCTAGGTGTCACCTCAGCATCCCCACAGGTACAGATGCTTTTTATTTTTTAAAGATGCTTTTGGAGAAAGGCTAATTCAGCATCTTTCATTTGCTGTATTTTTCATCTGCATTCTTTTTAAAAATTTTATTTTATTGAAGTATGGTTGGCTTACAATGTTGTGTTAGTTTCTACTGTTTAGCAAAGTGATTCAGTTATAAATATATACATTATTTTTCATATTCTTTTCCATTATGGTGTATCATAGGACATTGAGTATAGCAATATACTGTGCAATACAGTAGGTCCTTGTTGTTTATATGTTTCTGTTAACATAAGGCTATAAACCCTGCTGTGAGATAGGGAAGAACTTGGACCCTTGGTTCTGATCTAGACCTGCAGCCTCTCCCAGCCTTTCTCATCCCAGGGCTGCAGAGCTGGGTCTGAAAGGGTTCAGTTCATGGGCCTTTTGGTTTGTTGGTCCCTTTTCTTGAATTCAAAGGCGTCTCCTATGGAAACAAGCATACATTCTTATGACATGAAGTTGTGAAAATCTCAAGGTGCCCCTCCTATTTTTAAACTTTTTCACTGCACAGTAGTATGTGCTCAGCAGAGGAAGTTTGAAAATCTGTAAAGAAGCCATAGCTTTTAATGCAAACTTGTGAGATAAGTCCACCCTTTCACCACAAGCTTTCTGTGTGTCATGGGTCCTCTAAGTGTGGCCTCTAGACCAGCAGGGTCAGAAATGCACATCCTCAGGCCCCACCACAGACCTACTGACTCAGAAACTCTGGGGTGGGGCAGAGCGCTCTGAGCCTTGACCAGCCCTCCAGGGGATTCTTAGAAGTTACAGGGCAAGACCACTGACGAAAGAACCATGAAAGGCACTCAGCAGGCAGCAGGGCTCCCTAACCTGAGAGAGAATTCCTGGAAACCCAAGCATGTCAGTTGTGTACTCTACTCAATAGGATACTTGTCAAAATAGCTAATGTCCTTAAATAATCATCTCTTTAGTCAACAAAGAGGGACTAAATGCGGCTGAAGGACTGATGCCGAAGCTGTACCTCTAATACTTTGGCCACCTGATTCAAAGAACCGACTCATTGCAAAAGACCCCTGATGCTGGGAAAGACTGAAGGCAGGAAAAGGGAACGACAGAGGATGAGATGATTGGATGGCATCACTGACTCCATGCACATGAGTTTGAGGAAGCTTCTGGAATTGGTGATGGACAGGGAAGCCTGGCCTGCTGCAGTCCATGGGGTCACAAAGATTTGGACATGACTAAGTGACTGAACTAAACTTAGTCAACAAAACAATTTAAATAACTACGACACAGAAATCGCTCACACCTCCTGGTGCTGGTCCTCTGACCCAAGACAGATACAGCAGCGTGGCTGGCAGACAAGAGGAGCAGACATGGAAACACAGCCCAGGAACCCTTTCACTGCGTGGCCAGACCTGCAGACAAATGTCAGCTGTGCCGTTTGAATACGTTTGTCACAACAGGTTTTGACTTCGGTCAGTGATCACGGATTAACCAAAATATGCTGATAAGGAATCTCTTCATCCTGCCAAACTAGCTTTCCCTGGAGGCAAACCTATAAACAGAGAACCAGGCTCTCGGTGAATTTCACTCTCCTTAAATCAGCTCCCATAGAGATGTTTATGTAAAATAAAAGGGAAAAGAATCACGCCAAAAATGTGTACCAGTCATTCCAAAGACATTAAGGACAGATTGAGAGTAAGTCAGAAATGATGACCACTATTTAAAATTCAAAATTAAGAAGTTCCTTCTTGCTTCCACGTCATCTATACACCTACTTTTGAATGTCTGCACCTACCTTAAAACTTTAGACTGAGTTGGAAGGGTTGGGTTTGTGAAGCCTAGAAGGACTTGGCTTTTTATGAATGATGCAGCTATGAATGTGAGTATGCAAATATCTGTCTGAGTCCATGCTTCCAGTTCTTTGGGGGTATATACCCACAGGTGGAATTGCTGGATTATCTGGGGATTCTTTGTTCAGTTTTTTCTGAGACACGGCCACGTCATTTCCCACGGCAGCTGTATCATTGTACATTTCGCTAGCAATGCATCAGGGTCCCACCAGTTTTGCCATGCTCTTGTCAGGGCTCACAATTCCCTTCCTCCTTCCCTTCCTTCCTAATAATAGTCATCTTATTAAGTGTGAAGTGGTATCTCATTGTGGTTTTGATTTGCATTCCCCTAGTAATTAGTGATTGGAGAAGGCAATGGCATCCCACTCCAGTACTCTTGCCTGGAAAATCCCATGGGCGGAGGAGCCTGGTAGGCTACAGTCCATGGGGTTGCTAAGAGTCAGACATGACTGAGCGACAGAATTATTTCAGGAAAATGGTTTTCAGTGACATATTTGCTTGAAGGTATTGACTACTTAGGAAAATCTTAAAACTACCTTATATCTTCAATTACCAAAAAATGGCTGGCACACCATAGCAAATATTTTGATAGGCTTTTTGTTTTAATGTATAGTTTCTATAGGCTTAAATCTATAAGGAATTGTTGGAACTATTCTTGTAGCATCTATTTTTAAGTTTATTAGAAGAAACAATTTCATGCCACCATGAAATAAAAAGATGCTTGCTCCTTGAAAGAAAAGCTATTACAAACCTAGACAGCATATTAAAAAGCAGAGACATTACTTTGCCAACAAAGGTCCATCTAATCAAAGCTATTTCCAGTAGTCATGTATGGATGTGAGAGTTGGTCTATAAAGAAAGCTGAGCGTGGAAGAATTGATGCTTTTGAACTGTGGTGTTGGAGAAAACTCTTGAGAGTCCCTTGGACTGCAAGGAGATCCAACCAGCCAATCCTAAAGGAAATCAGTCCTGAATACTCACTGGAAGGACTGACGCTGAAGCTGAAACTCCAATATTTTAGCCACCTGACGCCAAGAACTGACTCATTGGAAAAGACCCCTGATGCTGGGGAAGATTGAAGGCAGGAGAAGGGGATGACAGAGGATAAGACGGTTGGATAGCATCACTGACTCCATGGACATGAGTTTGAGCAAGCTTCTGGAGTTGGTGATGGTCAGGGAAGCCTGGCCTGCTGCAGTCCATGGGGTCGCAAAGAGTCGGACACCAAGGAAACTCTGAAAAGTTTGGAATCGCTGTATCATAACTACTACCCTGTATTAGTAATCAAATGTTTATAAAAATTTGTTGGCTTCAAAAGTATATAATGTTCTTTCTCTAACTATCTAAAACAGTCTTTATAAACTAACAGCTTTCACAATATTTATTAACATTGCTGCACTGACTCTGGCAGTTATAAATGTACGCATTAAGAGCTCTTTGACAGAATTTCAACAGAGGAAGCGTATAAGGAGATTTTCCTCCATGTTTAGGCTGCTTAATTATATTTGAAACGGCATCTTCTGATGATAGTAACAAAACCAGGTCACCGTTATTCCCATTATTGACAACGTCACACCCGATTGGAGGCGCACACGTGGTCACTGAGCAGCGCAGTCTCGGGGATGCCGGAAATGACGTAGGAGCAGCGAGGGTTGCCCAACCCCCCACCCCCCATGCTGCAAGCCAGCTGAAGTTAAACACCACCAAGGCTGGAGTCAAACGCCCTGACCTCCCCAAGATACGCTTCATTTATGTCTAAACCGGCAGAAAGATGGAAGTGAGAGCTGTGCCTTCCCGAGCTGCGTTAAACTGGGGGGTTAGGCGTCCTTTCCGATTGCGTATGCGCAGTGACATCTGCAGAAAGGAAGTCCTTTCCCTCCTCTGGGTTCCCTCGGTGCCCCCGACGGCGGCGACGGAGACGCGCAGGTGCGCGCAGCGGACGGGGACCCGGGGCTTTCTGTGCGTCTCACCACGTGTACACGAGGTCTCCGCACATTACAGGGATTCACTGCGGAGACTCTCACAATAGCCCGCGTGAAAGGCACTTGCAGGTTACCACTTGCACTTCGCAAACCCGGGAGCCACATCGGAAGGGGGTGAAGCGACCGATCCACCTCCACCGACCCAGGACGCGGAGCCCCGGCCTCTGGGTAGAGGTGCGCGCCTCTTTCTCTCTTCAGTTCAAGGCTCGCGGACTCTCACCCGAAGGGCTTGTGGGGGAGGAGCGGGGGAGAGCGGAGGGCTGAGCATCCTAACGGGCGGCTGAGGGTCCGGAGGGGAGGGGAGAAACTAGGGGCGCACGCGGTGCCTCTCACCTGCCTGAAAAACACGGCTTCAAAATCAAAAGTAGCACGAATAATCAAATTACATCAGGTAAAATCTTCCTCTTTCACTTTCCCCGCCCTCTCCCCCACCCCGCGCTTCTTCCTGGCTTTCCTCCTCCTCCGCGCCCCTTCCCCACCTCCTTCCCCGTTTCCTTCCTTTCTCTCCCTCCCCTCCACTACTTTATTTCTACCTAAAGATGAAAAACTGAGAATATGTAAAATTCTTAGGTGCTGGGTTAGATTTTGTGACCCAGATTTTTCAGGAAGAGGCAAATTCTTTAATAATATTTTTTAAAATTGTGTGTAAGGGGAAGATATATAACGTTAAATTTACCATCTTAACCGTTTTCGAGTGTACGGTTCTGAAGAGTTCAGTGTATTTACTAAGCACTAAAAGTAAAACATGCATACGGAAAAAAATGGCCCAAATCATAAGACAGAGCATGAAAAATGATCACAAAGCATTCATGCACAGGCAACCTCCATGCAGTCTAAGAAATGGAATATTACCAATACCTGGAAACACTGCTCCCACATCTGCTCTTCTGCTTTTGTCTTTCTCTTACCACCTTAGATCGCCACTGTTATCAGGCATACACACACGTGGACCCACCGCCCAGGGCACAGATTCCATCCCTGGTGGGAAAACTAAGATCCTTCAAGCTGAAGGGCCGTGCCAAAAAATAAAGGGAAAAGATGGTGAGTGAAAGTCGCTCATTTGTGCCAACTCCTTGCCACCCAGAATTCTCCAGGCCAGAATACTGGAGTGGGTAGCTGGTCCCTTCTCCAGGGGATCTTCCCAACCCAGGGATCAAACCCAGGTCTCCCGCATTGCATGCGGATTCTTTACCAGCTGACCCACCAGAGAAGCCCAAACAGGCTCTAATGAAACATGGGAGATCTGGTGGCGGGTCACTACTAAGGCACAGAACTGATACAAGCAAAACATTACATAAGAAAGATAATTTTTGGCATCCTTGGCCAGAAGAAATCGTAAAAGTCTAGTTAGGAATTTGCTAGTATGGTTTTCAAGCAGCTTATCCCTTGGTTAGGGTGTTAGGTGAGAACAAAGGGAAAGAATGACTCCTAAAATGTTTCAGTGGTCAAAATCAGCAGGGGACAGAGAAGACGACCCAACTGGAGTTAAGATGATCCCAAGTCTGTACATGTGAAATGACAGAGGCTTTCCTGAGGCTTTCCTTTTCCTTCTCTTGGCCAGCTTCTCTGGCCGAGAGACAAATTTGATGGAAAAGTCATGAACATGATGACATATAGATCCTATTAGCATCATTTAGAATTAGGATTCCATCATTTGAATTCCAACTCCGCTATTTTCTATCTGACTTTCATAAAATTTTAACGTCTTTGAGCTTTGATTTTTAAAATGTAAAATAGGTAAATATCAATAACGACTTCATAGAGTTGTTTTGTGGATTAAATCTGAAAAGCACTTAGCATAATACCTAGTACATACATCTCAAGAATGTTTTAAGATGTACTATTACCATTGGCGGAAGCTGGGGGAAGTGTACATAGGACCATCCTGTACATTTTTTGCAACTTCCTATGAATCTGTAATTATTTCAAAATAAAAAGTTAAAAAGTGGAGTAGCTATCTTTTGTATGAATTGCATTGTGTTGTGGCGCCAATGGACTTCCCTCCTGGATCAGCCAGTAAGGAGTCTGCCTGCAATGCAGGAGACCTGGATTCAATCCCTGGGTTGGGAAGATCCTCTGGAGAAGGAAATGGTAACCCATTCCAGTATTCTTGCCTGGGAAATCCCACTGACAAAGGAACCTTGCAGGCTACAGCTCATGGGGTCGCAGAGTTGGACATGACTGAGTAACTTCACTTCTGTCTCTGTCAGTCCAGTTCAGTTGCTCAGTCGTGTCCAACTCTTTGCGACCCCATGAAACGCAGCACTCCAGGCCTCCCTGTCCATCACCATCTCCCGGAGTCTACCCAAACCCATGTCCATCGAGTCAGTGATGCCATCCAACCATCTCATCCTCTGTCATCCTCTTCTCCTGCTCTCAACCTTTCCTAGCATCACGGTCTTTTCAAATGAGTCAGCTCTTCACATCACATGGCCAAAGTACTGGAGTTTTGGCTTCAACATCAGTCCTTCCAGTGAACACCCAGGGCTCCTTTAGGATGGACTGGTTGGATCTCCTTGCAGTCCAAGGGACTCTCAAAAGTCTTCTCCAACACCACAGTTCGAAAGCATCAATTCTACAGCACTCAGCTTTCTTCACAGTCCAACTCTCACATCCATACATGACCACAGGAAAAACCATAGCCTTGACTAGACGGACCTTTGTTGACAAAGTAATGTCTCTGCTTTTTAATATGCTGTCTAGGCTGGTCGTAACTTTCCTTCCAAGGAGTAAGCATCTTTTAATTTCATGGCTGCAATCACCATCTGCAGCAATCTTGGAGTCCAGAAAAATTAAGTCAGCCACTGTTTCCACTGTTTGCCTATCTATTTGCCATGAAGTGATGGGACTGGATGCCATGATCTTCATTTTCTGAATGTTGAGCTTTAAGCCAACTTTTTCACTCTCCTCTTTCACTTTCATCAAGAGGCTCTTTAGTTCTTCTTCACTTTCTGCCATAAGGGTGGTGTCATCTGTATATCTGAGGTTATTGATATTTCTCCCGGCAATCTTGATTCCAGCTTGTGCTTCATCCAGCCCAGTGTTTCTCATGATGTACTCTGCATATAAGTTAAATAAGCAAGGTGACAATATACAGCCTTGACGTACTCCTTTTCCTATTTGGAACCAGTCTGTTGTTCCATGTCCAGTTCTAACTGTTGCTTCCTGACCTGCATACAGGTTTCTCAAGAGGCAAGTCAGGTGGTCTGATATTACCATCTCTTTCAGAATTTTCCACAGTTTATTGTGATCCACACAGTCAAAGGCTTTGGCATAGTCAATAAAGCAGAAATAGATGTTTTTATGGAACTCTTGCTTTTTCCATGATCCAGCGAATGTTGGCAATTTGATCTCTGGTTCCTCTGCCTTTTCTACAACCAGCTCGAACATCTGGAAGTTCACAGTTCACATATTGCTGAAGCCTGCCTTGGAGAATTTTGAGCATTACTTTACTAGCGTGTGAGATGAGTGCAATTGTGCGGTAGTTTGAGCATTCTTTGGCATTGCCTTTCTTTGGGACTGGAATGAAAACTGACCTTTTCCAGTCCTGTGGCCACTGCTGAGTTTTCCAAATTTGCTGGCATATTGAGTGCAGCACTTTCACAGCATCATCTTTCAGGATTTGAAATAGCTCCACTGGAATTCCACCACCTCCACTAGCTTTGATCGTAGTGATGCTTTCTAAGGCCCACTTGACTTCACATTCCAGGATGTCTGGCTCTAGGTGAGTGATCACACCATCATGATTATCTGGGTCACTAAGATCTTCTTTGTTCAGTTCTTCTGTGTATTCTTGCCACCTCTTCTTAATATCTTCTGCTTCTGTTAGGTCCCTACCATTTCTGACCTTTACTGAGTCCATCTTTGCATGAAATGTTCCCTTGGTATCTCTAATTTTCTCAGAGATCTCTAGTCTTTCCCCGTTCTATTGTTTTCCTCTATTTCTTTGCATTGATCGCTGAGGAAGGCTTTCTTGTCTCTCCTTGCTATTCTTTGGAACTCTATATCTTTCCTTTTCTCCTTTGCTTTTCGCTTCCCTTTTTTTCACAGTTATTTGTATGGCCTCCTCAGACAGCCATTTTGCTTTTTTGTATTTCTTTTTCTTGGGGATGGTCTTGATTCCTGTCTCCTGTACAGTGTCATGAACCTCCATGCATAGTTCATCAGGCACTCTGTCTATCAGATCTAGTCCCTTAAATCTATTTCTCACTTCCAGTGTACAGTCATAAGGGATTTGATTTAGGTCATACCTAAATGGTCTAGTGGTTTTCTCCACTTTCTTCAATTTCAGTCTGAATTTGGCAATAAGGAGTTCATGATCCAAGCCACAGTCAGCTCCCAGTCTTGTTTTTGTTGACTGTATAGAGCTTCTCCATCTTTGGCTGCAAAGAATATAATCAATCTGATTTCGGTTTCAACCATCTGGTGATGTCCATGTGTAGAGTCTTGTCTTGTGTATGGTGCAGATATATATATATATATATATTTTTTTTTTTCAATAAAGGAACCAACGACCAGGAACAGAGGAATTTTGTTACAGAGAGTTACACAGAAGTGAAATTGGAATGGAAACTCTTTCCTCTGTATCACAGAACCAGGGAGCAGCCATAGTATGAGAAAGACTTCAGAATTAAGGCATAGTTTAATCATTGAGCTTATCTGGGTTTGAGCATGTGGTTTGCTTATGATTTTTTCCTGGTTCAACATGACTCATCCATCCAGATTCAGAATAATAAACATTTCCTCAAGCACGTACTCCACCAGTCACCAAGGACAGGCTCTTCCACGTTGCTTTGAGCTTGATTGACACTGGTGCTTTGTGCATTTTGAGAGAAAGGCATAAAGAAAACCAATACTGCCATTAATGCTCGCTATTTCACATCTTAGCTTTCCTAATGAAATTAAAATGTGTGGAACAATCTGGATGGGTGCCATTCCTTGGCTGGAATAGCTACAAAATTCCTTGATGCAGAATCCTTTTGGTTCTATTCATCTGGAGCGTGGTGAAAGAAATGGAGTCCTTAACATGGTGGATAAGAAACAGGGTTTACTTTCCTTTCTACTTGGTTACAGTAGTGGTTCCAAGTTGCACCGTTCTGCTCAGAACAAGCCTAGGCTGGGGAACCTGTGGCCTGGTGACCGTGGACAGAGCTGAAGTTCTGTGCATCTCAGGGCAGCCTCGGACCCCTATAAACAGGGAAAGGACAGCCTGAGTAGAGAGAACTCTGGCTCAGTTTTGTGGCTGTTTCCTCCCTCTCTTCTTTATTCTTTCTTTTCCTAAGGTGGTGTGAAAAAATGTGAATAAAAAGAGACCAGTGTCTTTGAAAAACAAAACCAAACTATGAAAGCTCTAGGAAAAACTAAGAACTCACAATTTGGAATTTCATCTTGACACAGAGCTTAAATGGGACTTAAAAGAAGCATAGAAAAGAAAGATAACAGAAACTTCACACAAATACTTATCTTTATACAATTTGCCAAAATATGTACAGGAGGCTTTGGGTAAGAGATTGGAAATTAATTTTAAAAAAAAGGAAAATATTTGTTCTTCAAATAGTTTTTGAAGAATAAACCTGGCATTAAAAAAAAACTCAGAGATGAATGAAAATAAAGGTTAAAAAATTTATTTAAAAGCCATTTTTATTGTAAAAGCATGTCTCCATTATCAGATTGATTCATTTATTATTATTCAAAACAGTAACTAAAAGATCTGCCTTTTACATACTTTCCACTTTAGGAAGGACCATCCTGAAGAAAAAGTAAACCGTTCAATTACCAATTCAAAAATTAATAAATGACATAGCAAGCAATGTCAGGTAGGTTTTTTATTAGCAATATTTTCCCATGATACTTATGTCTGCAATAATAAACATACTTATTAAGTTGTTTTAAGAGCCAAGTTTATCAATTTCCAAGGCTCCTTGGCTACTCATAAAAGTCTTCACTATCATTTGGAGGAGGACTTCTGAAAAATCCAGGTCTTAGTAGCCATGATTGGATAATACTTTTGAAAGCAGTGACATGTGAATTCCCCCTGTTTTGCAGATTTTAGGGGCAGAGCAGGAGAAGGACACAGACTCTGGGTTGTGCTCTGACCTCCAGACACACAGCTTGGCATCCACCGTCTACACTGTAAGTGCAGTTGGGGTAAGGCCATAGCACAACAATGACTGTTCTTTAAATGTCATTTACTATGAAGCACAGTACCCTTTACAAATACTGGCGTAAAAACCATTTACTGTATCTTTGAGCAAGGACTAGAGAGTGACAGAAAAATCACATGTAAAAAACGTGCTTGTGCTGAACCATGAATAAAAACGTCCTCACTGAAATGTCTAAACACTGAGCTGCCTCCAGGGACCTGCCGTAAAGTGGGATGCAGGTAAGATGATAATCAAATGCACAGCTCCTGAACAATATGGATACAATTACACAGCCCCTCCTCCTTGGCTGCCTTCCCAGAGAAAGTGAGATAAAATTCACTGTGCAGCCTTACTTACCCAAAGCAGAGTTTTAGTCGACCTATATATCCCAGGCTAGCATTTGGTTGGTGTTCACTTGCTCAGTCGTGTCCGACTCTGCTGACATGAACTGCAGCATGCCAGGCTCCTCTGTCCTTCTCTCTCTCTCTCTCTCTTTCTCTCTCTCTCTCTCTCGGAGTTTGCTCAAACTCATGTCCATTGAGTCAGTGATGCCATCCAACCATCTCATCCTCTGTCACCCCCTTCTCCTCCTGCCCTCAATCTTTCCCAGCATCAGGGTGTCTTCCAATGAGTCGGCTCTTCACATCAGGTGGCCAAAGTATTTGTAACATAACATCTGTTTTATCACCATCACTGAGTCTTACTCTACTGGGTGGATTGCCCAGATGGTCCCCTTCACCTCCACGTGTGTCTGGGGGCCAAAGCCTAGCTGGCACTGTAGATTCTGTGCTGCTGCAGGGAGACCCCAAGCTAGTGGAAAGACCCCAGTACCCTGCCCTCCCCTTTCCACCCAGGATTACTGAAGTGGTAGCATTAGCAGGGCAAAGCTCTCATAGACTGAGTCAAATGACAGTTGTGAATTTCTAACTCCTTGTCATTTTGAGAGTGAGTATCAGCTGAATTCACATAGTAGTGTCCTGCAAGGAAGGAGAGAACTAGATGGTGGCCATTTGGCTTTTAGTTTTTATTACTAGTTTTGTTAAACTAGACACACACTAGAAAACTAGACACTAGAGTTAGAGATGCTATTCCAGTTTTTCTCGCTCTCCCAAAATATTAATAATACATACTATGGAATGCATGTTTCCTCAGTGGCTCAGACGGTAAAGAATCCGCCTGCAATGCAGGAGACCTGGGTTTGATCCCCGTGTTGGGAAGATCCCCTGGAGAAGGGAAGGAGCAAGCCACTCCAGTATTCTGGCCTGGATATTTCCATGGACAGAGGACCCTGGCAGGCTACAGTCCATGGGGTTGCAAAGAGTCGGGTCAGAACTGAGCGACTTTGACTTCACTTCTTGAAATCCATATTGCAACCTGTAACATCTGAGAGAGAAGTATTTTGAATAGCTACGTGGGACCCATTTTATTATCCAGAATTACGTATTTCAGAGGCTTTCTTTCACGGCATTAAATGTAATATAATGTCCTTGGTTAAGATCGTCGTGCAGACCATTCGGAATTCCGTCTCCTCCCCCGAGGCCAGACCCCCAACGTGGCGTCATTTACACACGTCCCTGTGTAACGGTCATTCAGGGCATGACCATCCTGGAGGCCCTGGGGGACCGGGAGGTAGGCTTGAGTCCTGGACAGAGGCCAGTGGGCAGTGGGCCAGGGAACTGGGGCCGAGCCCCCCTCCATACTGGGCGGTTGCGTGCATCCCTGAGCACTTGTGGAAAGACGGAAGTAACAGAACGCGTGCTGCAATTTTCAGCCGAGCGCCTCGAGTGCTACGACAATTATTTAAATTATTGACAGACAAAAGCTAAGGCGGGGCTCCGTTCCCCAGCACCTGCGGGACGCCCAGTACTCGGTGCTCGGCTCCTGTCGTTCTTCCTTAGTCCCAACGATCCCGGGGGCGAGGTTCGTTGGTCCTCCTGCAACCCGGCCGCACGCCCACCGCCTGGCCGGGGCCAGCGCGGGAGCCGGGCCGTCCCCGCGGCTTTGTTCGCCGCATCCGGCGGCCGAAGCGGAGGCGGCGCTTCACGCCCGGAGGTGGCCCCGGCGCGCGGCCGAGCAGACGGGCAGGCAGGTGCCGGGACCGGGGTCCGCGGGCCGACGGGCGGCGCCAGTGACCCAACAAAGCGCGCGGGAGGCCCCGCCCGGCTGAGCCCGGCACACGGCGCGGTGCCCCGGCGGCGGCGGCGGCGGCGGCGGCAGCAGCAGCAGCAGCAACGCCTCGGACTCGGCACACCGAGGGGCCGGCCGAGCCGAGAGCGCGCCGGAGGGCGGAGCGAGCGAGGGGGGAGGCGGAGCGGCTCGCAGGCGGGCGGGGCGGGCCGGGTCCGCCCGGCGTCCGGAGCC
>NW_024070206.1:20061837-20118211 GCF_014754425.2 Oryx dammah
CGGGCGGAGCCGCGGCGGCGGAAGCTGGAGCGCGGCGGCTGGTCGGCGGGGCCGGGACCGCGGCAGGCAGGGGTCGGGGCGCCGCCCGCCGCCCGGAGCCCCGCCGAGGCCGCCGGCCCGGGTCCGGAGTCCGGGCTGCGGGGTCCGGGGGGCCCGGGTCCGCGGAGGCGGAGGGGGCGGCCCGGGCGGGACGGGCCCGCAAGTATCGACCGCCTTTCTTCGGCGCAAAGGCTGGCGGCTCGGCCGGGCCTTCCCGCGCCTCCACGCTTGGCTTCCTGGGGACCCTGAAGTTTCCGAGCGGAGGAGTCTTGTGCTTCAGGAAAAACAAAAAGTTTGACATTGTTCCCGGAGGAGCGTCGGGAAGGAGGCGTCCCGCTCGCGTGCTCTGCTCCGGGGTCGGAAGGGAGCTGGGAGGCGGCTCCAGCGGGGGCGGCTTACGGGGACGTGGGGGCTCCGGGAACCGTGAGGTGGTCCGGGCCGCCTCGGGGGTCCCCCGGGGGCTGTTACCTGGGCGTCCCTCCTGTAGGTGCCGGGAGCTGATCCCTAGCGTTGTCTAACGTGGTTTCCTTGCCCAAATTAAGCTCAGTTTTAAATTACTGGGTATTTTGAGTGACGTGAGGGAAATTGACTCTTTATAAGGAGCTTTTGGGAAAAAAATATTTCTAAAGTGAATGAACCATACGTAAACTCGTGTTTGGTGCAGTCTGGGTTTACGGTTTTTTTCTTCTTCTTCTTCAGTAAAAAGGCTCTCTGAAGGCAGCAGTGCTCATGTAGTGAAGGCCGGCTCTCCCATCTCCTTTCGTGCTGTCCACTAGGACGCGCGCACCTGCTAAGTTTCAGGTGTCGGTTACCGCAGCTCTGGGGCTCCTGCAGGGTTAGCGTTGGAGAGGTTTGGAGAGTTGACTAAGGACTGTCCCCATGCGGGGCCTTCTCAGGCGTGTGTTTAGGCCCAAGGCTTTTTCTCGGTGGAAGACGCCCCTCTGCAGCAGGTGTCGAGGACTGTCTCATTCATTTACTGTCACTTGGGTGCCCTGGATAATCAAAGCCTAAGAGATGAGCTGCAGGGTTCTCCTTCACCCGTAAGGAGCACAGTCTGAAAGGGGCAGCCCACCAGTGTGGAACTTGGCCTGATTTCTTCAGGACTCTCCAGACCGCTGAGGGGAGAGCAGCAGGGGCAGTCACCCTCTGTGCCCTTCTAGTGGTTCCCAGGTAGCTTTGATGATGTAAGTGTGACAGTGAGGTGTCCAGGCATCCCAGTACAGTCGTGGACAGACCGGGCTTAGGAGCAGGACTGCTTAGTTCCAGCCTTGGTGTCCTCAGTTTGAGCAGACTGCAACTCACTTGAACTTCTCAGTGCCAAATGTAGTCATTTGTAAATAGGCATAATTAACGTTAGCTACCTTGGAGAGCTGTTATAGCCTTTCATAAATTAATTCACACAAAACACTTAGAATAATACCTGGTAAAAAGTGACTACAATTTTCGGTGGTGTTATAAGGGAAGCTGGAAAGAAAGTGCAGAGAGGGGATACTGATGTTGAACATTACTCCACATAATTTACATATTTACAGGTGCTGCTAGTGCTCTTAACTTTTTTAAGATCCTGTTTGTTCCCTCCGTGTGTGTTTTATTGAAGTACAGTTGATTTACAGTGCTGTCGAGTGTGTTTCAATTTAGGATAAAATGTTCAACCTTAGAAGGTACAGGTAGCTTATTTGCATATTTATAGTTTGGTGGAAGTCTTTGTTGGAATAATTGCTTATTTTTCTTAGTGGCTGCAGTTTCTACAGGTGATGGCTTTACCCAGAATATTCAGGAACAAGCCATCTTGGAACCTACCTACGGCCGGTTAAAGGACCCTTCATGGTCTGTTGTGAAGGGAGGGGGTCAGTGAGAGGGGAAGCTAGCCATGGGGCCTTGGTCCAGGGTAAGATGGCTGGGGAGGAAATGGAGAGGCTGGGCATGTCCTGGACAAGGGAGTGGACCAGAGATGTTGGGGTGAAGGAGGTGGGGGTTGGGCTGCCTGCACGGCTGGACTATGTCTCCGAGCCAGGTCTTCTGCCTGGGGCAATGCTGGCGGAGGCTATCTCGGGGCTTGCCCCTTCAGCTACACCAACGGCTGAGTCAGCTCCTTGAGCTCCAGATTCTTGGTGGCCTTTCCTAAATGCAGGTCCTAGCTTAAGACAGAAGAGAGTCAGTGCTGTTGTACAAGTAATGAGCAGCTGGGGAGCCCGGGGGAGGCCCCAGGTGAGATCCAGATCTTGAAAAGGGGCCATCACCAGATCCTGAGATGAGAGTCTCAGGTCATTCATTGATTTGTTTCATTTTAAGCCTCTAGTCTCCATGTAGAATCAGTAGAAATGTGAGTAGAACAGGAAAGGGTTGGTCAGAGATGGACTTGACTGATACTCTTGGAGGAAAAAAAAACCCTAATGTGTGAAAAATGGTGCCTTGTATGTACACCTCAAAGGGTCATAGAGAAGAGAGAGAAGTGGAGTCTGTTAGTTGTGTCTGACTCTTTGCAACCCCATGAACTCTGGCCGGCCAGGCTCCTCTCTGTCCGTGGTATTTTCCAGGCAAGAATACTGGAGTGGGTTGCCAGTTCTTTCTCCAGGGGATGTTCCCAAACCAGGGATCGAACCCTGGTCTCCTGCATTGCAGGCAGACTCCTTATCAGGGTAAATAAATAACATCTTTGTACGGTACTATTAAGTTTAGGAGACTAGCCCATTGAAAAACTCAGTTTGCTTAAAAGTGATACTTCCAGTACTTAACCGCTGATGAGAGGCACTTTGAATTTCAAAGAGAAAGCAGAGAGACTTCCAAGCTAGGGAACCCTTTGTGTTCCCGGGATGATGGGTTCCAATGTGGAGTTCCAGATAGACTCTCGGAGGAGGAGATTTTAAATTTGTCATCAATTCTTCACAGACGCAGTTCTGGTGTACAGTTAAGTTGCTGGATTTCTAGGGTAGGTAAGATGGGACTTCAGATACAGTAGGATTTGATGAGTTAGTGTTTGTAAAAATAATTTCACCGAAGGAGTTTCATTAAAATTTAAATTTTGGTTCAAGTAATATGTTGAAGAATATTATTCTAAAAGAAAGATGACATCAGGTTAGTGGTTTCCAGTTGCTCTCGTACGTGAGTTCTTCCTAGAATCGATGGGATCTGTAGACTCTGGTGTTCTGATAATAATAAATATGTTAACTGATATGCATAGAGACTAAATGATTCTCTCAGGGGACAAAACTCCTCTAAGTACCAGCCAGAATTTAAGCCAAACCTCCTGATTCTAATATTTAGAGTATTTTTATATTAAAGACCATTTTTCCTTTAGATTCCTGAGTTTGCACCATCGAGCAGCCCCAGCTAGTGTAGGCAGTTTGTTTGAACCTGTACTTAGAATAATACCCTTGAAGGTGCATGTAGCATGCTGCCTAAGGTTTAATTTAACCTGGTAGGGAGGGGTGATTCGAATGAGGCTCATGCGTAATACAGCTAATCTAGTCTTCATGTTAATTTCTCTCAGCTGTGACTAGTGTGCCTCGGACAGGCCTTGGAGCTGTGTTCTGGAATATGGCATAGGATGACTTTTTCCTGTTAAAGTTTTGGAATCCTGTTGCCCAATGCTGTTTTTCTGGTTTGAAGCAGTTAGTGATAGAACCAGGGCTGATGGGGTGTAACTACTACCCCGCCTCACTCCTCTCATCTGTGCCCACGGCTACTTAGGGAGACTGGGATTGATAAGCTTCTTGGGAGTCACATTGCCTGGGGAAGTTCAGAGTGTGTGTCCCCAGGTGGCCAGTCAGTGGGTCGCAAACCCCGAGGAAGGCGTCCTTGAAAACCATAATGTTTAGAAGAGTTGTTAAATGGGGATTTGGGAGAGTGAGTCAAGAGACTTGTAGCATGTTTCGACTGCTACCAACAAGACTGGACAGGAGAAGTCTCTGTTTGGAGATAATATAGTTGGTGTCCTAGAAAAGGGGCTTAAACATGGATTTAGTGGCACCCATGTGCGTATGGAATCAGTTAATGATGCCTTGGATCATGATCCCGTTTGTGGAATTTCTCAAAGAAAGAGTCCTCTTGGGAGAGTTGTCTTTGTCCTCTGTAACCGCGCGTGCTGTGCCGGCCTCTCGGGCTGGTGGCTGCACGATTGGGGACCCAGACAGCTACACGCGGGGTTTTCTGTTCGTTCTTACGCCCGGGCCTTGTTCCTCCTCTGGTCCAAACAAAGGTGTTGTATTTGTTTATTGAACTGTCGTTACTTCACAACATGTGCCTTATATTTTGGAATTTCGGATTTCTCTCTCCTGGTGACTGAAAATGTTTGCTGTCAGCTACATGATAGGGTGGGCAGTTCCTACCCTTGAATTGGGAAGTTGTTGGGCTTTGAAGTTGGATCTGAAAATACAGCTGTTTTAATGTTTTGAGAGAAGGGCAGGTGACACATCCCTGCACCTTGGGGAAGGTGGTGGAAAGGCCCGCGCTCCCTGGAGCCTGTAAGAGGGGACTTGAGCACAGGCCCCTGGGCCACCTCCCCACAGTCCTCCCCTCCTGAGTTGGTCTTTTTAGCCCCCTTCTCCCCAGACCTAGGGGCAGACTTGTTTTCCTGCCTGATTGGTACCAGTGTGGGTAGTCTTTGAGCATTTATCATGCTGTGCTTATAGCTGAATGTAGGGTAACAAGCACCCGGCATCATAAAGCTCAGAGCTGACTCTAGGCTGCAGCCATGGACCTTCACCCGCTGTATCACGATCCATACCATCTGGAGCAAGTACCTACTTTCCTCAGCTGTTTTCTGACTTTACAATGTTGCTAGGCTTTGGGCTGGCTCTGCCACGCTGCTCTGAGCACTCAGGAGCAAGTCTCTCGGTGGATATACCCGTTCCTTCTCTCGGGTGTGTACCTGGGGGTGGTTTGGCTGCTGAACTGTCTTAAGAAGCTGCCAGCCCGTTTTCCAGAGTGGCTGTGCAGTCTCCCCCTACCTCTCCCCCCGACCCCAGTGTGTGGGAGAACCCAGGTGCCCTGCACCCTTGCTGGCACGACTTTGCAGTTTGAATTTTCATCTCCATCAAGTCTAATAATGCTCATTATTTTCATGGCTCTGTCAGCATCTGTCTTTTTTGGTGAAGTGTCTATTCAGATCTTTTGCTCGTTTATTTATTGGGTTATTTGTTTTCTAAGTTTTGAGAGTTCTTTGTATATTCCAGACACAGATCCTTTCTCAGATATGCGATTTGCAAATGCCATTTCCCATTCTTTGATTTTCCTTTCATTGTCCTAACAGTGTGTTTTGAAGAGCGGAAGTTTTGAATCTTGATGTTCAATGTATTATTTTTTCACAAATGCCCTTTATCAGGTTGAGAAAGTCCCCTGAGTCTCCTGAGACCTTTTGGGAAATTAGAATTGAATGTTGGACTTTTTCAGATGCTTGTTCTGCATTTATGATTTTTTTCTCTAGTCTTTTAATATGATGAATCGCATTGTTTTTTTTTTAAAGTACTGTTAATATTTTTAACGGGATATTTAAAAAATACACAAAAGCAAATGAACCATCATAAACCCACCACTCAGCTTTCACTTATCCACCTTCTAACACCTGAATTTTTGTAGGGGAGGCAGTAGAGTGCTTTAAGGCCATCCCAGGTGTCATTTATTTTAACTGTAAATCTTTCATGAGTCTGATGTTCTAATCTGCGGACAGAATGACATCTAAGGGTGTAGTGAGGTGTGATAATTTATGAAAGTTTAAGTGGTTAAATTCTTAAGACATTTTTCTTTGCATGTTCTACTGTAATAAAGCTCATCTGTATAACTACTAAATTCACTTTCATTTAAATACTGACTACCAGATTAAAAGAAGCAACATTTTGCTTGTTTGCTTGTTTTCATCTTGCTAATAAGCACATTTTGCCCTTTGGGATCAGCCTCAGTGGTAACAAGAATATTGTAAAACTTCACGTTTTAAATTGGTTTGCTGTATCATTCAGAGGATCACATGGACGTGAGTTGTGCTGTGTGTCTCCTGAGCCAGTGGTTCCAGGATTATAGAAACCAGGAGCTAGAGGGCAGGTTATGTGTTCATTCTTTTCATGTCAAGCGTGAAAAAGTGTAGACCCAAGCTCTTGCAGATAGAGATGGTGTGGAGGCAGACTTTGTTGTCTTTCAGTCGATAAGTCATGTCCCACTCTTTGCGACCCCAGGGACTGCTTCGAGCCAGGCTCCCCTGTTCTTCACTGTCTCCCAGAGTTTGCTCAGATTCATGTCCATTGAGTCCATAATGCCATCTAACCATCTCATCTTCTGTCGCCCCCTTCTCCTCCTACCTGGAATCTTTCCCAGCATCAGGGTCTTTTCCAGTGAGTCAGCTCTTCACATCAGATGGTCAGAGTATTAGAACTTCAGCTACAATTCAGACCTTGTGGGTTTTAAAAGTTCTTTTCCTAAATATCATCTAACATAGCTCTTTAATTTTTTTTTTTAAGTAAAGCTGGTGAGCAATGTTGTGATAGTTTCAGGTGCTTAGCAAAGGGGCTGAGCCATACATGTGTCCATTCTCCCCCAAACTCCCCTCCCATCCAAGCTGCTTCATAACACTGACATAGCTCTTTAACTTGCTGCAGAAGGGAAGTGGGAGAAATTTCTGGATTTTGTTCATTTTTAAAATCACCATGTATTGTCATATTGTGTGTTGGGCATTGTGCTCACACACCTGTGAGGTGTGTAGCCCCTCAAATTATTAACCACGGAAGTGGCACCTGATGAGGCTCATCAGAACAGTTAAGTGATTTGCTCTGTCACCTGCCTTGACAGGGTTAGGTCCCATCTAGAGCTGGCTGACAGTCTTTTTTTTTTTCTTTGTCACAGGGCAATTGTATCTTGCTTTCAATCACCAAATGCCTTTTTTCTTTCTTTATTTATTTTCAGTGGAAGGATAATTAAAATATTGTGTTGGTTTCCACTATACATCAACATGGATCAGGCATGGGTATACATGTCCCCTCCCTCTTGAACCTCCTTCCCACATCCTGCCCCATCCCACCCCTCTAAGTTGTCACAGAGCACCAGTTTGAATTCCCTGAGTCATAGCAAATTCCCACTGGCTGTCTGTTTTACACGTGTTCGTGTATGTGTTTCCATGCTACTCTCTATTCACCGCCCCCTCCCCATCTTCCTAAACCCTGACAGTCTTTATTATTGTGTTACTCCTTGTTACTGTGCCTTTCCTGCCTGCCAGCTGTGACTTCCCTTCATTTATCACTAATTTAGGTCATCTGCCCTCCTGAAGGTTCTGGAGGATGTAAAGGTCATAGCACATTCCAAGTATTTGGTGGGTAAAATCATTTGTGTCCGAGTAGCACCTGTCTGTCATGGGAATGTTGGAGGCACAGTATACCCTTTTTCTTTGTATTTTAACCCACTCGTGTGTAAGGGAGCCAGTCATTGGAGCAGAGGTGGGAAGAGTGCTATGTGATCCGATGTGTCTGGTTATCAAAGCGATCAGTCCAAACTCTTGTGGCTGGATTTATATTGAAATTTATATACAGCTTGAAAGTTGTATTCAGAGTCCGATTTGACATCTGTCAAGTTAGTTTTTGGTGGAAGTAAACTTCAAGACGCAGGTAGATTCAGCGCTTCATTTCTGGGGATTGGTGGCAGTCTGGTCCTGGATTAGCTCGACTTTTGGATTTGGATTACATACAGAACAAAAGTATCACTAATTGAGCAGTTGGGTTAGCACGACTGCAGGTGACACGTTTGCTCATGGAGGAACAAACTCCCCATCTATAATGTATGCGAAAAAAATATATATATAATGTATGCGAGTCCACACCTGCAAGCGCTCCGAGTGCCGCGTCTCTGACCTGCAGATGCTGCACAGACAACAAGGTCTTGGTACCTAATTGCGGAGCAGGTAGACACACCCCTGCTTCTTTTATGTGCATACTTTAGGGAAATGTTTTTTTGAAATATTCATAGATTGAACTTTGTCTCAGTGTTGTTGTTGAGTCATGTCCGACTCTTAGCGACCCCACGGACTGCAGCACCCCAGGCTTACCTGTCCATCACCATCTCCCGGAGCTTGCTCAAACTCATGTCCATTGAGTCGGTGATACCATCCAACCATCTCATCCTCTGTTGTCCTCTTCTCCTCCTGCCTTCAGTCTTTCCCAGCATCAGGGTCTTTTCCAGAGAGTTGGCTCTTCACATCATGTGGCCAAAGTATTGGAGCTTCAGCATCATTCCTTCCAGTCAATATTCAGGGTTGATTTTTGCACATTATTCCAGCTTAAATTCAATTGTTAAATTAAATATGCTCTAGGACAGATTTATTCTTAGGAGCAAAGATCATTTCTAAGAACTTTAATATTCGAAGAAAAGATTTCTGATAAGCATTGTATTGTCAGAAATTGATACTGGATATAGCAGGTGCTCAAGGAGCGACATCTGGAGCCTTTAATTCTTCACCCATCGCAGAGCGCCCCCACACTGTAGGACTTCAGTATACACTTGCCGAGATAAATCGTGATTTTTCTGGTCAAGCCGAATAAGGCTGTAAACCTAACTTGCAGTAAAATAATGAAATGATTTATTTTTAAATCAATTACTTGTTACTTTGAGAACTTTCAGATTTACACAAAAGTTGCACAGGTGTCATAGTTAATTCCTCAAACTCTTCACCTCTATTCAGCATTGTTGCCATTTTGGCAATTTGCTCTTTTTCTCTCTACAGTTGTAATTAGACACACAACTGTAATATATACTTAATCTTCTTTGTTGCGCCTTTTAAGATGAAGTTGTCTCAGTTCAGTTCAGTTGTTCAGTCATGTCTGACTCTGTGACCACATGAATCGCAGCACGCCAGGCCTCCCTGTCCATCACCAACACCCAGAGTTCACCCATGTCTAGACCTGACCATTAGGCTGTATCTCCTGAGAGCAAGGCCAGGCTCCTCTGACAGCAAGTTCAGAAAGAGTAACTTTGACACTGATCAGTTATGTAATATGTAGTTCATTGTCAGATCTCACCAGTGGTCCAGTAATATCAATTACAGCAACTGTCTTGCCTTCCAGGCCCCTGCACTGCATTTAGTTGTCTTGTCTCTTTAATTTGGAAAAAGTTCTCAGCCTTTATCATTCATTACAGCGAGTTTTGAGGAGTCAACTTGGTTTCAGTGTTTCCCCGTGATTTAGTTCAGGTTTTGCTTGCTCCTCTCTCCCTCCCTCCCTCCAGGGATGCTATGTAAGTAATCCCCTGATTTTCCCAGTGCTTGTCTCAGAAGGCACCCGATGTCAGTTCTCTGCTCTCTGTTAAAGGGTGACGCCTGCCAGCTTTCTCTAAGATTCTTTCCTTTTCCTTCTGTTGTTAGTAAGGGCAATGATTTGACTCCAGGGGATTTTCCATCCCCAGGCAAGCTTTACACACCTCTTGGCATTAGTGTGTGTTGGTGACTCTCACTTGAATCAGTTTCCTCGCTGGCTTTCTGCTTTTCAGAAGATTTTGCCTTTCCTCTCTGTCTGTAGGTTTATTTGTTAAAATGTGTAAAACCCCAAATGTTAAGGTAGTTCTTATAAAAATGATTAAATCTGTATGGTTTGTCTTATCTTCCATTTTCTGATATAAAGGACTTGGGAAACACCAAAATTCGGCAAGTTTATTGTGGCCGTAGCATTATCAAGGGGAAGATGGAAGGGGAACAGACTGTTGGCTTTTTCCTGTTTTAGCAGCTCTTTCTAGAGGCTGTGTGGGGATAGAAGGATGTTTTTAATGAAGCTTGGAGAAAGTTAGGATGTATACATGTATCAGCTCTCTCAGGTGCTGTGCTTCTCAGAGGTGCTGATAGGCTAATGAGGTTGGGAGTGTGTGGGGGGCGGGGTAAAGTGCTCTTAAAGGACCCTCGTCCCCTCACAGGTGTCTGGAACACCTCCTCATGAACAGTTACGAGTGAACAGGCATTCTTCAGGAGCATGAGACTCCATTGTCTGGGTTTGTTTGTTAATAAAAAGATTAGCAAACAGGCTTTGTCTTCTGGGACTTTATCTGTGTTTGGTTTGGAGGGCAAAAGGAAAGAAGAAGAAAATGAAACATTGCGACTGCTGGTGGAGAAAAACACCAGCGCCCCCAAGAATGGGGGCAGTTCATGGCAGGAAGAGATCTTTATCAGAAGTAGGAAGTACTTCCTGGATGGTATTTGTGAGTAGGTGAGTTTCAACTGCGATGAGGAAAAAGAGGGCAGACCAGGAGCAGCTTGGTACGGTAGAGCTTGCGGCACCTGCAGAAAAGAGCCCCCAGCGTGGGCTGTGGGGGGGTGGGGTGCATCCAGGTGGGTGGGGGAGGGGAGGCCGGGTAGCCTGGTTAGAATAAGGAGATGAGTAGACAGTTGACTATTGTGATGCTGGAGGGCAGTGGTCTTCACACTTAACTACTGGATATCTTCTAAAATAATTTAGAAAACTCACATTTTTTAAGTTTAAAGGTATTTTCAAAATGAAACTGTCATATCTCTGTTAAAAATGGAATTTAAATAGTATAGCACTTATATACACTATTAGCCATTTTCAAAGATCCAAGAATAAATTCTTCAAATTGCGGATTTTCCATTGTTCTTTGATCTATTTCCTTAACAAAATTTTACCTTAATATATTTTTACGCTTGAAAGTTTTATTGATTACCCTGTCACTTATTTTTGGCACCAAAGATAAAAGGAAAAATAGAAAATTTTAATTTCCTGTGGGCATAAAAATCTTTAAAACTTTTTGTTATTATTAATACTCAGTTGATCCACCAGAAGGTATTACAAATAATAATAAATACTTGGTAAACAAAATTTTATTGAATAAGCTTCTCAATAAAGTGGAGCTTTTAAAAAATAACTTATGTATTCATGGGTGAGTATAATTTATTGCTCAAATGAGACTATATTTAGCATAAGTTTTACTTTTGATTTTCAGAGCTGTAAGCACAGAGAAATTTTGTTGATGTAGATAAGTGGATGGAAAGAGTTTTGCTAGTAGTGCCACTAATTTTCTTGAATTTCTCCCAACTTACATGTCAAAAATCTGAAAATTATTTTTAATGAGCTATCAATCATTCAGTTCTTTTTAAAGTAAAGGATTGTGGAACAAATACCTGACTTGTGAAAGTAGGTCTTACAGCCTTCAGAGAGGTGGTATCTTAATGCTTTCGTCCGTGTCTCAGAGGGTCCCTGTGCTGTGCAGTGGAGGGTTTTTGCTCGGGGGCCATGCAGTCTTGAGCTCAGGGAGGTGGGAGATTGTGGGGGGGAATACCTTGGGTCCACACCCTCGGTGCATGTCTGTCATGGAGCATTCCTGGAAATAGGTCTGGAGTAGCCCTTACAGTCACCCGCTTGACTTACTCGTCGGGAAAGCTTCATGCACCTCGCGTGTGCGTGTGCTCAGTCGCTTCAGGCATGTCCCACTCTTTGCAACCACACAGACGGCAGCCCACCAGGCTCCTCTGTCCGTGGGATTCTCCAGGCAAGAACACTGGAGTGGGCTGCCATTGCCTTCTCCGGGGGATCTTCCCGACGCAGGGACCGAAACCATGCCTCAAGTCTGCTGCACTGGCAGGCAGGCTCTTTACCTCTAGTGCCACCTGGGAAGCCCTCTTACACCTTAGGGGTTCAGCTACCTCAGTCTGTTCTAGGCAGACACTCTCAGAGCCTCTGGGTTAGGGTATTGGAAACTGAGAGGTATGGGAGTACAGAAGACTTTTTAGAAGTCGAATTCAGAGTTCTTAGCGACCAATTCGGAGAAGGCACTGGGCACCCACTCCAGTACTCTTGCCTGGAAAATCCCATGGACGGAGGAGCCTGGTGGGCTGCGGTCCATGGGGTTGCTAAGAGTTGGACATGACTGAGCGACTTCACTTTCACTTTTCCCTTTCATGCATTGGAGAAGGAAATGGCAGCCCACTCCAGTATTCTTGCCTGGAGAATCCCAGGGACGGGGGAGCCTGGTGGGCTGCCGTCTATGGGGTTGCACAGAGTCGGACACAACTGAAGCGACTTAGCAGCAGCAGCAGCGACCAGTTAAATAACGGGGGCAAGAAAAGGGCTTTGAAAAGTACCTGCAGGCCTCATGCCTGAGAACTCAGGTTCCTGGGGAAGTGATGTTCATTAGAGAGTCTGCAGGAGAAACTGATTTTTTATAAGACTAATTTGGACAGTTGGGTTTTCAGAAAACATATGACATGGATGCAGAGACCCTGAAGGACCTGCAGCCCTGGACGCGGGGATCAGAGCAGGAGAATGTTGGGGTCCTCTGCATTGCGAGTGTGGTTGAAGCTGGGGGTTATCCAGGGGAGGAGAGGCGTGTGTGTGAACAGCATCCATATGAGGACAGAGTGGGGGGAGAGAAACCACCTACACAAAAGGTTGTGAAAGAAGCAAGGATGGTCTAGAAAGGTGGGAAATACTCAAGATGGAGTACGTACTCCCAGAGAATCCAAGAACTAGAGAGGAGGCTGTCGGGATGAGGGATGTTGAGTCCTGCCCCCAGGACGCAGCTGGGAGGCCTCGCACCGAGGCCACAGAATTGGAGCCCAGAAGCAAGGTCACCTTCAAGCTGGCTGAGCCCCTTTGTAAGTGTTGCCAAAAGCCCCTGATGATCACCAGCAAGCTTTCTGACTCCCAGCTAGGCAAAGATGCCCACTCCAGTGAACAGCCTACAGTGCCCAACCATTCATCTAACACCAGCCTTCCAGCAGGGATTTTCTTTGTCTTCAGGCTCTGGTGCACTCAGAATACCCTGCCCTTGGGAGAGACATGACAAGCTCTGCTTCTTTCCAAATGAAAAAGATGGTTTTAATTAACAATTGATCATTTAAAATCACATTTAAATCGCTTATTCGTATAGTTGAATATGTCCACTGCTCAAAGGAGGTAGTGGTTGAATTTAACTATGTTGTTGCTTAGAAAATCTCAAAGGCAGGTTTTCCAGCCAAGTAGGAAGATTTTGCAAACTCTTTGAAGGCCAGGTTGATCTGGGCCCCTCCTCTTCCTCCCGCCTCACTTCTGTGTGAACCCTGTGCCCTGAACGTCTTCTCATCTGTCTTGATGTGACTTGGTTTTCCTTGACACTCTGTCCCCAGGCTTCTTGGCTTAGGACACTCTTCCACCCTCTGTCCTGCGGGGCAGCCCCGTGTCCTCCCAGGACTGTGGGCTGTGAGGCCTCTTGCTCTCCGGGCACACCCAGCAGTGTAAGGTGAAGAGCACGTTGTGTGTGTGCTCTTTGGAGCAGGTTTGTGTCTGTGTCTGGGCATGCCTGTATATACACGTGTGCTCATAGACACTTCTGTGTGGACACACTCTGTCTAGGTTTTGTAGCTGTGTTCTCCGTTGAGTGCCTGCCACTGACAGTAAACAGGAGACAGCGTCCTGCTTCCTGGTTGAGTGAGATGGGTGAAGACATTTAAAACTCAGGAAAACCGTGCTGAGGCTCTCTCAGAAACACGTGACTTGTAGGCTTGAAGGAATATTGATGTCCTAGCTTGACACTGTTAGGTGCGTGATAGATGTTATCTTTGTATGTCTGAAAGTCTTGACAGCAAACACGTGTTTGTGTGAGGAAACGCAGCCAAGTTACTGAATGACCTGCCCAAGTTCACAGGCAGAGTTCACGAGGAGCAGGACCTGAGGTCTGGACTCAGATTTGTTCTGTCCTTGTCCCATCACTCTCGCTGTAACCATGTAGGAACCTCTCATCTTTACATTTCAAATGGGTCCAGCTTTTAAATTTTTACATTTTAAGACGTCGTTTTCCTTGAATTTAAAACGGCTGGACGTTGGGGTATTGGTTCCTGTGGTTCTGGGTTTCTGCTGGTGCCCGAGCGGGGTCGGAGGGGACAGAGCCTTCCTGACCTGCAGGGGTGTCGACGGCCACCTGTGCTGTGTGGCCCCTTCGTTTCACACAAGGGGAGGGATTCACTTTTATAAGTAACAAGATGAAGGCCCTTGTCTTAGCATTTCTTTCTCTTGTTCCCCTTTCCTGGATGTTCTCTTTATTTACACTGTAACACATTTGATTCTGGTCTGATTTGAAGTAGAAGAATCTGTTGACTCTGACTTGAGGCAAGATGCACTAACCCTTAAGGACAGGGCTTCAGTTCATATCCCAGGTTTCTTTTCCCGTAAGGAATTCTGTTAAAAGTCACTAAGAAACACAAGTTTTTGTTGACATTGTATCATTTAACTTCTTCATGGAAGCTTTTATTTTATAATTAAATATTAAATTTTGAGAAATGACGGTTTCCTGCACAAGTGTAGGAATTCTGTCTCATGTTGACCATTCAGGTCATCTTCATTTTTCCTTTCCATGCTGGTCCCCTTTCAGCTACCCAGGATGGGTTTACACGGGAAGAGGAGCCTTGGGATTTGGGGAGTATAGATACAATTTGAAAAAACATTTCAGAATGATCGTTGTTTTCATTGCTTTTGAGTCATTTTGAAATTTCAAATGACATTAAAAGCCAACATGATTTTTTCACTTCATCAGCTGGATGAAGTTGGATGTTTAAAGCAGTGAGCGCTGTAAGGGGCTATTACTGTGTAATGTCCAAGAATCCAGAATCAAGTAAGTGATCCAGAAAGGAGGGGCAGCCTTGGAGCACGCAGGTCAGGTGATGAAAGATCCTCCTCCTCTCCCGAGATGCTCCTTGCCTGTTTTGTCTGATGATAAAATAGCCACGCTGGCTTTCTCGTGCTGTGTCATGTTTTATGTCTTTTTTTCTTAATCCTTTTCTTTTCAACCCATGGGTTGAAATTTGGACTTTAAAAATACATTTCTGATAGACAGATTATAGTTGAGTAACATCTGTAGTTTTTACCTTGTTGCTAGTTTGTGATTCTCTACCTTTTGACTTATAATGTTTAGTCTATTTATCAGTAATGTAATTATTGATCTGATTGCGTATTTCTCTTCATGTCTTGTTTTCTCTGTTGCTCCTTTTGTGAGTTTCTTTGGGGATATTAACTCATTATTTTTTAGCGTTCTATTTTAACTCCCAGTTGGCTTTCTAGCCATCGTTTGTTGCACGTTTCACATTGGAATTGGAAATATTGGTCGTGCAGTTGTGTCTGACTCTTTGCGACTCCGTGGACTGTAGCCCACTAAGCTCCTGTGTCCCTGGAATTCTTCAGGCAAGAATACTGGAGTGGGTAGCCATTCCCTTCTCCAGAGGATCTTCCTGACCCAGGGATTGAACCCAGGTTTCCTGCATTGGAGGCAGACTCTTACTGTCTGAGCCAGGGCTCCTCAGGATTGTAATTTGCATCGTTAATCTACCGTAATCTATTTAAATTAATGCACCGCTTTGCATAAGCTATCCACAGTCCTTGTAGCAGCATAGCTACATTCACGCTTTGTGTTCTCTTTTTTATCTAGGATGTTACTGACTGTACCATCATTTGTGCTGCAGGATTTCTCTTTTTTAGTGGTGAAAGCTTTATTGATTATTTGTGTGCTGCTTCTACTTGTCACCTGCGGCAGGCATTTGCAGGATGGCTAGGTAAAGACTTAAGTATGCAGTCTGAAGCCACAGTAATTAGATCATTGCTGCCTCCATAAAGAGGAGGTCCAGAGCCACTTGGTCCAGTCAGGAGTTGATGAGGAAGTCCTGACCCTGGAGAGGATGTTCAGGCAGGGGGCGTCCACCAGTGCTGGCAGGAGGCTGCAGCGCTGGGGAGCGTATGTCTGCCCCAGCGCCCTGCTGGGGCACAGCACTCCCTTCCATGTAGAGACGAACCTCAGCCACGATGCGAAGATAGACAGAAACCCAAGTGGAGGCAGAATATGGTTTGTTACCCTCTTGGCATTTCTCAAATATAGTTGTTCAACAATTTGTGTTTAAGCCTGTTGGGGGTGTTTATTAAAAACGATCGCTTCTGAGTCTCACTCCACACCTGCACAATCAGGGTCTGAATATGAGACGTGGGGGGGTCTGCCTTTTAGGGTGAGCGCTCCAGGCTTGTCCTAAACACAGCCGTGTGTGACTGTAACTGTTCTGGCACTCTTCCTGACAGCCCCTGCCTTTTTAGGGACCAGAACCTGCAGTGTTCATGTTTATCTTTAAGATTGACAGGTGTGCAACTGATGAAACAGTTTGGTCATAGTCATAGAATTCTAGAGCCTGCATAAAGGCACCTTCCAGGTCATGCCAGCCAACAATCCTAGAGGAGGAAACAGGCCAAATGATAGTGCCTGGGTGGTTTTACAACTGATTCATAACGCATGAGGTACTTTGCTGTAACTCGTAGATCAGAATAACCTGGTAAAATCTTTCTGTATGTGAGAAATGATTTTCATGTTAGGTGTTATTTTTAGTCCAGTTTGACAATTCTCTACCTTTTAATTGGGGGTGTTTAGAGTGTTTGCACTTACTGTGATTACTGATATGGTTTGATTTTCCTCTCATATTGCTATTTCCTGTTTGTCCCATGTATTTTTTCTTCCTTTCTTTCTCTTTTTCGTCTGAGTATTTTCTGTGATTCCATTTAATGGCCTTTATTGCCTTACTTGCTGTATGTTTCAGGTGGGGTTTTTTGGTGTTTAGTAGCTGCTGCAAAGTTTATAATTAGTGTGCTCCTCTGACTCATTACCGTCAGTCTTCATGTATATGTATACAATATACACTCTTTTTCTGCCTTTGTGCTGTTGTAATCTTATGTTTTGGGCTTCCCAGGTGGCTCAGTGGTAAAGAATCTGCCTGCCAGTGCTGCAGATGCAGGAGACCTGGGTTCAGCCCCTGGGTCAGGACGATCCCCTGAAGGAGGAAATGGCAACCCACTCCAGTATTCTTGCCTGGAAAATTCTATGGACAGAGGAACCTGGTGGGCTACAGTCCGTGGGGTCACAAAAGAGTCAGACATAACTTAGCAACTGAGTACACACAGTCGTGTATTTTACTTCTACACATATTATAAACTTCACAGTATATTTTTCTCTTCATTTTACAGTGCATAGTTTTGCCCTAAGCAATTATCTTTAAAGAGTGGTGGTGGTGGTGTTTTTTCAATAAGAAGAGGCGTTTGTGTTTGCCCACATATTCACCATTTCTGATAATCTTCATTCCTTTGTGTAGGTTCAGATTTCCATCTGGTGTAATTTTCTTTTTGGTTCAAGGACTTCCAGTATTTCTTGTAAGTTTGCTGCTACTGATGTCTGTCAGCTTTTATATGTCAGAAAAAGTCTTTGTTTCACCTTTACGTTCAGTTCAGTTCAGTCGCTCAGTCGTGTCCAACTCTTTGCAACCCCATGAACCGTACCACACCAGGCCTCCCTGTCCATCACCAACTCCTGGAGTTCACCCAAACGCATGTTCATCAAGTCGGCTATGCCATCCAGGCATCTCATCCTCTGTCGTCCCCTTCTCCTCCTGCCCCCAGTCCCTCCCAGCATCGGGGTCTTTTCAAATGAGTCAGCTCTTCGCATCAGGTAGCCAAAGTATTGGAGTTTCACCTTTAGCATCAGTCCTTCCAATGAACACCCAGGACTGATCTCCTTTAGGATGGACTGGTTGGATCTCCTTGCTGTCCAAGGGACTCTCAAGAGTCTTCTGCAACACCACAGTTCAAAAGCATCAATTCTTTGGCACTCAGCTTTCTTCACAGTCCAACTCTCACATCCATACATGACCACAGGAAAAACCATAGCCTTGACAGGACGGACCTTTGTTGGCAAAGTAACGTCTCTGCTTTTTAATATGCTGTGCTGTCATAAGTTGGTCATAAGTTTCTTTCCAAGGAGTAAGCGTCTTTTAATTTCCCGGCTGCAGTCACCATCTGCAGTGATTTTGGAGCCCAGAAAAATAAAGTCTGCCACTGTTTCCACTGTTTCCCCATCTATTTGCCATGAAGTGATGGGGCCGGATGCCATGATCTTCGTTTTCTGAATGTTGAGCTTTAAGCCAACTTTTTCACTCTCCTCTTTCACTTCCATCAAGAGGCTCTTTATGTTCAAGAGACATGAATTTCAAAGATACCTGAGCGACTTCGGTTCACTGGATCTGGAGGTATAGGTTGGCGCTTTCGCTTTCAGTCCCTTGCAGACCTGCTCTGCTGCCTCTGGCTTGTGTTCTTCCTGGCGAGAAGGCTGCTGTAATTCTCATCTTTGTTCTTCTCTGTATAGTGTGGGTTCTCTGGCTGCCTGGCAGGATTAACTCTGTCGGTGTCTGACCCTTCGTTTATTTACAGGTCGGCAGTGGTCTGGTTGGGTGTGTGGGCTCTCAGGCCTGTGGGGTCACCCTTTTCTGGTCTCTCTGTTAGTTGGTCACACGACGGAGCATCTGCGGCCTCTGACCCCTGTGCTTCTCGGGGCGGTTAGAATGCACCCATCGAAGGAGGAGAGGCAGCCCCTTGTCATCCGTGGCCTCCGCCCCAGCTCCTCCTGTGGCTGTTTGTCCTCCAGACGCAGCGAGGGGCGGGTTGACCTGTGCTGCCCGGGAGGCCCGGGCGCCTCTCCGTGCGCAGTATGTGAGGAGTGTTCTCATGTCTCTGATAGTTGGTGTGGATGACTGCAGCTCAGAGTCTGATGTGATTGTTGTACCTTCAGCCCTGGACTTTGTCTCACAAGATGACATGCTGACGCCACTGGGGAGACTGGACAAGTATGCTGCGAGTGAGAACGTTTTTAACAGGTACGTGCATGTGCTCTTCACTGGGGGAGGCGGGAGGGTGGCTTTCGTTGCTCGAATTTCAGTTCACAGAAGTACCCAGTTTAAACCAGGCATCACTGCCACAGGCAGTGAGAGTCACCCAGCTTCACTACTGGTCACAGCTGTGGCCGCCGTTACACTCGTTACTCCTCCATCCTGTAAGAAAACGCATTCTTTCTTGGCTTTTCGGCAAAAAACAACCAAAAACCGCACTACTTTGTTGCTGTTAAGCATCATTTTGCCGTTCATGTGCAGTGGCTACTGAGGAGTCTGTTATTCCTCCAGCAGGGGGCGGTGTGTCCCTGCCGTGGACCAGGTGGCTGGCTGTCGGGGGCGGGACCTGTGCTCACTCTCCCCGGTTGCACTGTTTCTCCACCTGCAGTCCCCAGACCACCTGGGAGATTCCCATTTTCTCTGGGAAATTGAAAAGTCTTTCTAGCATCTTCTGAGTGTAGATGTATGAAACTTGTTTAATCAAATATGTAAAGATAACATTTTATATATGAAAAATAATTATACTTTTTCCCTATCTATGATCATTGAAGGTATTAATAGTTACTTGAAACAAATTTTCAGTGACCTTAGAAATTTGTCAGATAAAGGTGAAACATTCTGGTAAATGTTCAGTCTCATCTTAATTAAAATAAAATCCATACCAGTATTTGTCACTTAGAAAATTGTCGCTTATAAAATGTGTTAAGAAAAACTTTCTAAATCCGTATGGATTCTGGCTTTTAAATTCTGAATACTAACTGTTGGGTGCCACTGACCGGGGAATAACCTTCTTCTGTGCAGACAGATGGTGGCCCGGAGTCTGCTGGACACGCTGAGGGAAGTGTGTGATGATGAGAGAGAGTGCGTTGCTGTTCTGGAAAGAATCAGCAGATTAGCTGATGACTCAGGTGTGTGTTTATGCAGAAGAATGTTTCTTTTATCAAATTTAACTTTCTGAAAACTAATGAAAAACTTAAGTGTAACATGAGGTTTCTTGGAAATATTTCCTAAGTAAACTGTCTAACCCATGAGTAACAAGAAAATAAAAAACCTGTTACTAAGATCCAGACATTTTATATACCAGGCCCATTTAGTTTGACTTTGGAAATTTTTCAGAAGAATCTAAGAACATTGTTTTGCGTCATGCACATTCATAATAACTATTTTATTACTGTAATAAAAACCAGACTTTTTTGAATAAGTAAAAAGGGATGAATGGGCTGTAAAACTTTTTTGACAAAAAATGCATTCTTACTTAAAAAATGTTAATCATTTTGTTGTAAAACTAAAGGTGTTTGTCTCTTAAAGTGCAAATAGGAGGAGAGTCTGCTTAAGAGGTAAACTTGTTTTGAGACTTAGAATACAGTTTACTACGTTTTTAAAAAATACTTGTCACTGAGGCAAAACATACATAAAATTTACCATTTTAACCTAATATTGCTTTGAGCATATTCCTATATTTGATTTTAGAAACAATTCAGAAATAAATGTTTTTCTTAAATCCATGATCTCTTTATTGAAATGGGTTATTTTTCCATTTCTATCAAACTTTCTGGCATGTCAGCATTCTCATCCTTTAGTTTTTAGATGAGCTCATTTTTTGGTGAGCGTCTCTTTTTTAAGGCAGAATTTGTATTTCTTCTGCCTGTTTACCAGCTGCACTGCTACTTTTAAATATGTGAAAGTGAAAGTGTTAGTTGCTCAGAAGCATCCGACCCTTTGCAACCCCATGGCCTGGAGCCCGCCAGGCTCTTCTGTTCATGGGATTTCACAGGCAAGAATACTGGAGTGGATAGCCATTCCCTTCTGTATGTGTTCTAAAATGTATCTCAAGTTGTTGAGTTCCTGATAAATATCTCTATTGACATTTGTACTGGATATGTGTAAACAGTACATACTCTGTGCCAGGTTCTAGACTGAATGTTAGAGCCATTACCAAGATGAGTAAGAATTCCTGTCATCAAATTAACAGTTGAGTGAGTGCAGCCGACATACTAACAGTAAGCCATAACAGGGAGGATCGGGGCTGGCTTCAGATAGCTGGTGGCATCTGAGCTGGGTCTGATGGCACAGAGGGGAGAGAAAAGGAGAGGTGTCGGGGCCTGGGGAGCTTAGGACACTGGCCCACTTGGTCAACAGTGGGTTTACTAGTCCTGCAGTTTAGAAAAACTAGGCTTAAGCGAGGGGGCTGAGGGCTAGATTGTAAAGATTTATACTGTTCTGGGCCTGAGAGTTCAAACCGCTTGTGATTTGAAACAGTAATGCAGAGAGCGTTGACTTGAGGAGAAACTGGGTTGGCAGGAAGGCCTGCTGGGCAGCTCCTCTGACTGTTAGGAGTCGTCTGGGAGCAGTGTTAGGGCTGGAGGGTTGTCAGAGCCACGCTGTCGCAGCCTCCTTGAGTTTGAGGATTCTAGTCTCTGTCAGATGTCAGGAAGTTTTGATCTTAATATTTTTAATGTTACGTTTCCTCTACCTCAGACTCCTAATTTTTTTTTTTAAGTTTTCTTTTGTCTAAGTAGATGTTTTATTGTTGATGTTGTTCAATGGCTCAGTCGTGTCTGGCTCTTTGCGACCCCAGAGACTGCAGCATGCCAGGCTTCCCTGTTCTTCACCATCTCCCAGAGCTTGCTCAAACTCATGTCTGTTGAGTCAGTGATGCCATCCAACCATTTCTTCCTCTGTCATCCCCTTCTCCTGCCCTCAATCTTTCCCAGCATCAGGGTCTTTTCTAATGACTCATTTCTTCGCATCAGGTGGCCAAAGTATTGAAGCTTCAGCATCAGTCCTTCCAGTGAATATTCAGGACTAATTTCCTTTAGGATGGACTGGTTGGATCTCCTTGCGGTCCAAGGGACTCTCAAGAGTCTTCTCCAACACCACAGTTCAAAAGCATCAATTCTTCAGCGCTCAGCTTTCTTTATAGTCCAGCTCTCACATCCATACATGACTACTGGAAAAACCATAGCTTTGACTATATGGACCTTTGTCGGCAAAATGTTTTATACATTTTATACGTGGTTTAAAATACAGAACTCCTGTTAGATACATCTTTTGTCCATAATGAAGTCTTTGTAAGGTGAAATTAGCTGGTCTTAGTTTGGGGGTTTTATTTGCCTTGAATTGCTTCACCTGAAGTTGAACAGTTCTGTGAGAAATGCTGGACTGGAAGAAACACAAGCTGGAATCAAGATTGCTGGGAGAAATATCAATAACCTCAATATCAATATCAATAACCTCAGATATGCAGATGACACCACCCTTACGGCAGAAAATGAAGAGGAACTAAAAAGCCTCTTGATGAAAGTAAAAGAGGAGAGTGAAAAAGTTGGATTAAAGGTCAACATTCAGAAAACGAAGATCATGGCGTCCGGTCCCATCACTTCATGGGAAATAGATGGGGAAACAGTGGAAACAGTGTCAGACTCTATTTTTTGGGGGCTCCAAAATCACTGCAGATGGTGACTGCAGCCATGAAATTAAAAGACGCTTACTCCTTGGAAGAAAGATTATGAGCAACCTAGATAATATATTCAAAAGCAGAGACATTACTTTGCCAACAAAGGTCCGTCTAGTCAAGGCTATGGTTTTTCCACTGGTCGTGTATGGATGTGAGAGTTGGACTGTGATGAAGGCTGAGCACCAAAGAATTGATGCTTTTGAACTGTGGTGTTGGAGAAGACTCTTGAGAGTCCCTTGCACTGCAAGGAGATCCAACCAGTCCATTCTGAAGGAGATCAACCCTGGGATTTCTTTGGAAGGAATGATGCTAAAGCTGAAACTCTAGTACTTTGGTCACCTCATGCAAAGAGTTGACTCATTGGAAAAGACTCTGATGCTGAGAGGGATTGAGAGCAGGAGGAAAAGGGGATGACAGAGGATGAGATGGCTGGATGGCATCACTGACTCGATGGACGCGAGTCTGAGTGAACTCCGGGAGTTGGTTATGAACAGGGAGGCCTGGCGTGCTGTGATTCATGGGGTCGCAAAGAGTCGGACACGACTGAGCGACTGAACTGAACTGAAGGGCTTCACACCTCAAGATTCAACTTTTTTTTTTTTGACCTTGCCCTACAGCTTACAAGATCTTATTTCCCTAATCAGGGATTGAACCCTCTGCAGTGGAAGTGGAGAGGTTAGTGGTCCTAACCTCTGGACCACCAGGAAAATCCCTTAAAATCTTGTCTTTTAGCGCTTTTGATCTTAAAAAAAAAAAAAAAAAAATTTGGATCTCTGATTCACCTAGAATTTATGTTTAGAGAGCAGTATAGGAATCTCACCTTTTTCCCTCATATAACCAGCTTGCTTTCTTACCGTTACTTGGGACAGTGGTCTTTTTGAAATCCGTCACATTTAAACTTGCCATATGCACTTGAGTCTTTTCAGATTTTTTTGTTGTTGTTATTTTCAATCTGTTGGTCTCCTTTAGCATTTGCTGACCCTCTATCGTCGTAGTTAAGTCTGACTACAAACCCTGCACTCACTGGCTGCATTCAGGTTAGGACCCAGTCCTGATAGCCTGTCCTGGGGGCTCTGAGAGAGCAGAGTTTGTGGGTGATGCCATGTACAGTTGACCTGAACTCAGGCGGACCGGTCCAGTCCTCACAGGGAGTGACCGCAGACTCCAGGCAGGCTCTGAAGACAGAATCTGGGAGGGGGTGACCTTGCCGTGACTGTGAAGAGCATTGCAGAGCAGAGTGCGTTCCCTGAGCACTCACGATGCCGGGAGGAGAGTCTGGGGCTCTCCTGACTTGCCCGCCTGGCGAGAACCCCGTTCGGGCATCCACTCACCTTCCTGTCGTTTCCGCAGAGCCGACCGTGAGGGCAGAGCTGATGGAGCAGGTGCCTCACATTGCCTTGTTCTGCCAAGAAAACCGGCCAGCAATCCCATACGCCTTTTCAAAGTACTTGCTGCCCATTGTGGTTCGATATCTCGCAGATCAGAATAACCAGGTAGGAGGGCCCTGTCCACGTTCCCACAGAAATGTGTGCCATCTGGTGGTCTGCTTAGAATGTTCCTTCCACTTAGACCTGGTCATTCAGTTTCTCAGAATGACAAAATGACATCTCAGAGGAGGTGGGGCAGAGTCTAGGAGATCGCCTTAGTGCTGCAGCAGACAACGCCAGTGGCTGCTGCTCACCTGCCACCCTTCCAGGTGGCCCCCAGAAGTTTGTCACTGGGAGACCTCTTTTCCAGGAGTGGCTCTTCTGTTCCTCTTGACCTGTTACGACACAGTCTGCTGAGTTCTGTCTTTGCAGAGCAGCCACCAGTTTTTATCTGCAAAGTTGTGCCAGTTGTGAACCTTTGGTTGGATGAGGAGTCTGCAGATTTGTGAACTTCATGCCTTAGGGTTTCATCATACTGTGCACGTGCCTTGTTAACGTGTTTGTTTTTTCCCAGGTAAGAAAAACGAGCCAGGCAGCTTTGCTGGCCCTGCTGGAGCAGGAGCTGATCGAGCGCTTTGATGTGGAGACCAAGGTGTGCCCCATCCTCGTGGAGCTGACAGCCCCAGACAGCAACGACGACGTGAAGACGGAGGCTGTGGCCGTAAGCAGAGCTCAGTTTTTCAGTTCAGGGAGATGAGCTAGTGTGTGACCGTAGGAGGTGATGTTAGACACAATGCCATATTATATGTGGTAGGGTGGGTACGTGTTGGGTATCAGAGTAGCCACAGGTCATAGAATTTGAAACATAAATGCTGGGTTCGGAGCGGACACAGGCTTTCGAGGGCAGAGGTGTCTTTCCTGGAGGGCTTGTGCTGCGTGGAGCTCCTGGGATGATGGTCCTTGCTAGGCTCAGAGAGGCCAGGATGCATGGCAAGAAAATAGTGAATCAGCTGTGAATTCATCTCATCAAAAGGAAAAAGTAAGGTGGCAAAGATAGCCAGGATCCTTTTAAAAACCGTGTATTGAATGAAGACGCATTTGAGCTCCTCGAGTTGCTGTTGAGCACTTTTCTAGGCACTGTGAGTGCGCAGTAAGAAAAGAGAGGGATGCTGCCTGTCGCTCCTGTCCTTGATGGCATGCTTTTTGCAGGGAGGAATATATGATACAAGTTACGATTACTAGAAAAACACACAGATTAAGTCTTCATGCACATAATAAAGTCAGATATGGTGAGTTCTCTGGTTTTGGGACATGGTTAGCAAATAGTTTGATTACTTGAGAGCCATTGCAAGTTGGGCTTAAATTACATGGATAGTGTGTTATCATTCACATCTGTGGTTCCTCAGTTTAGAAAGTGAGAATTCTTATAATAGAAAAGTGATCAATCCATCTGAAAACTAATTTAAATTATTTAGGTTGTGAGAATTTGCTATTTAAACCTAATACAATGGCATTTGTGTTGATATGAAAGAAAATTACACTAGAAATGATTTAATAGTGCTTCTGGATCTTGTGTAGGATGAATTGTATTATCTCTCTAGTGCCTTTCATTGGAAGTTCCATTATTTTATTTTTAGATACTTAGGTACCAGTTAATAATGAATTTAGATAGTTTTCAGTAATTGCATTTTTATTGGAGTGAAATTCACATAATATAGGATCAATCATGTTAAAGTTCACAATTGAGAAGCATTTAGTACATTCATGGTGTTGTATCACCTCTGTCAAGTTCCAAATCATAGATTTTTTTTTTTTTAATTTCTCAAACTTCTCAAGAAAAAGGAAATCGATTTTGGTGTAACTGTTGGTTTATATTGAGCAGAGTTTAACTTGCTGTGTTATAATTTTCGATGTGATTTACAAATAATAAAACATTGTAATTTTAACAAAAGGCTACACCCAGTGCTAGTGAGAAGCGTGTGATTCTCTCACAAATGGTTTGTGTTTATTCTGTTATGTTTTGCATTCCTTGTCTTCCCAGTTGTTTTGTTTTGGGAATAATTCATTCTAGGAATTTAATTATGCCAGATTGGTGATGCTGTGTATCTTTGGATCGTTAGCTTGGGCTTGGAGATGCCTGGAAACAGTCTGGAGTCAAGAAACCACGTTGCTTTAGGGGATGGGGGGTGTCAGTGCCCCCCCCCCCCCCCCGCCCCACTCTGAGGGTCGTGGGTCTGATAGGGATGGGCCAACCTGACAGTCTGTGGGCACAGAGATCTCGCCATTTGTTTAGGTCTTTCCCTCATCTCCTCAGTGTTTGGTAGTTTTCAATAGATCATATGTGTACTGTGTTAAATTTCATGTTTGTGTGCTTGTTTTTCATTATTGTGAATATTTGTATACATTTTCGGTTGTTCGTTGATAATTTATAGAAATACATTTTTTTTCATTTTGTCCTATGTCCTGCAAACCTTCTAAGCTCACTTGTTTGTTGCAGTGCTTCTTCGTAGGTTCCTTGCGATGTGGTCTGTAGACAGTCATGCACATATGGGTAGAGTCCCCTTTCTACCCAGTCAGTTGCCTGTCCTCCTAGTATTTGCCTGGGCCGGGGGTGGACGTAACATATAATGATGACAGACTGTCAGATTTCCTTATATTCTAACTCTGTGGGGAGGGTATTCAAATACGTTGAGCTGGTTTTCAAACTGTCCTCACTTTGCCTGGAATGGTGTTATGCAAATCCTGTGCATCTCAGGCCTCTGTCCATGCCTTCCTGGAGCCCTGGCTTTGCAGAGTAAGTGTGTGGTCTTCCCATTTGCGAGTTTCAGAGACAGTGGGTGCTTTGCACAGTGAGGACTGGCTGTGTGCAGGCTTTCCTTAGCAGTGCAGGTGCCCCGTGTCCAGACCCTTCTTGTGGATGGATAGTCTTGCCTTCGAGCAGTCACCATTTATTCTCTTATCAGGGAAATATAGGAGTTTTTTGTTTGTTTTTTTACTTTTATTAGGCAAAATGATTAATAAGGTTGAAACTATAGGTAAAAATGCAATTTTTAGGATTTTCTCTGGGTTTATTGTACCTTTAATAATCGTTGGGCTGATTCTGTTGGTAGTAGTTAATATCTGTTTTTCTGTTTTCAACTTGGACAAATAAGATGAATTCTTTTGTGATGTATAAGGACATCATGTCATATTTTATACTTCCTTAGGTTACATACTTTTAATAAATTGGCAGAAGTCTTAGTGTGAAGGTGCATTCAGTATGTCTGTGCTCTCATTTATTTTAGATAATGTGCAAAATGGCCCCCATGGTTGGCAAGGACATCACAGAGCGTTTGATCCTCCCTCGGTTCTGTGAGATGTGCTGTGACTGCAGAATGTTTCATGTTCGAAAGGTATTGTGCTGGTGGTGTTTAAGATACATGGTTCTTCTCGTGGTTACTGTATTGATCTGTGGGATTTTAAAGATTTTTTTTAAAGAACACTATGATATTTTGAAATGTCAATGATGCTTTCATTGTCAGGTCTGTGCCGCCAATTTTGGAGACATTTGCAGCGTTGTCGGCCAGCAAGCTACTGAGGAGATGTTGGTAAGGCCTGCAGACAGGAACCGAGGAGAAAGCAGTGCGTCACAGAGCGGCTCCTGAAATTTGAAATACATGCAGCGGCCGCCAAATTGTGTTAACATAGTTCCAGAAAGATAGTATGATGCTGAGAGTTTAAGTTTCTGTAATTTGGGTGTTTGTATTGCGTTGTGTTTAAGGACAGCTTGTTAAAAGTGTGGATGTGTTAAGAACCATCAATCCCTTTTTAACTCTCATTTCTATAAAATCAGTACTTATTTATTCAAATGAATCTTTCATTTTATTACAATCCTAGAATATTTTACTGACCAATTAGATGTACAGCAGGTGATTTTTAAATGGTTAGTTCATGGGATGGAAGGGCTTAATGTACAAGTTAATGTGCTCGAAGAGTTTTGGAAACCACCTATTATGCAGAGGGTCATTAAGTACAAACTCGAGCTGTATTTGTCAGGAGTGTCTTTGCTTTCCCACAGTCGGGAGTGGAATGAATTGGGTGTGATTTATTTAAAGCTACTAATTGCTAATATTAAATGAGTCTTCTAAATTTTGTTAAGCTAATGTTTTTAAATGCTGGGAAAGTGAGAAATGAAGTAAAAGTAACAACTGAAACCCGCATGTGTCTGCCTAACGATCGGGGCCCCTCTCGCCCAGCTGCCCAGGTTTTTCCAGCTCTGCTCGGACAACGTGTGGGGTGTCCGCAAGGCCTGCGCGGAGTGTTTCATGGCCGTTTCATGTGCCACGTGTCAAGAGATTCGACGGACTAAACTATCAGCACTCTTCATTAATTTGATCAGTGATCCTTCACGTTGGGTAGGGCTTTGTTTAATTATCATTTTTGTAAAACAGTGCATTTTACAGAAAATATTATTTTAATCCCATAATTTAAGAAATAATTTATCATTTAAGTTATGTTACTGCTGATAACTTTTGGGAGTAGACGATAGACTCTATATTAACTTTTTTTTTTTTAAACAGGACAAAATTTCTATTCCATGCAAATATTTTGTAGGGTCTCATATTTACATCCTCACGGTTTGGATATTCAAGCCAAGATTAAAAAGCTTAAAAGTAAAAAGGAGAAAATGATCGAGGGGGAATTGTAACTCCTAGCTAAGGATGGACTCAGAATCTACTCCTATCCTTTCTTCCCTCCACAGGTTCGGCAAGCAGCTTTCCAGTCTCTGGGACCTTTCATATCTACATTCGCTAATCCATCTAGCTCGGGCCAGTATTTTAAAGAAGAAAACAAAAGCTCAGAAGATACATCAGTAGAAGACAAAAATAGGTAAGATCTTTAAAAACTTTGCTTTCAAGTTTTACTGCTTGTGAGCAATTTTTTTATTTTCATTACTTTTATTATGTTCTTTGGGGAGAGTTTATTATTTCTCTTGATTATAAAAGTTGGCAAATATTTTTTATAGAATCTTATTTTAAACACATTTGTTAAACATCTCTTTGGTTAATTGTGTATTGAAATGAGAAGATGAAGATGCATGTAACACAGCTAGCTTGGTGCTAGGCACATAGAAAGCTGTCATAGATTCGATAACTTTTGAGTAAGTTTATTTAATAATTAATTTACCTAGTAAACCATCTGATAACACTTACAAAGAATATACAAAGTAATGGTTATACAATTTAAAGGGTTTGGTTTTTCAAGGAGTAAAACCTAATTTAGGTTATGTGTTACTCTAAAGTCAGTTTCTTACCATTATTTTCCTCTCTAGTCAATTTCCTTTTGGATCTTCCATTCTCTGTCTCAGAATAATGATTATGTCAGTAGTCATAATAATAATTATTATGGGGGGAATATTTTAATGATTAGCCCCAAGTTTGTGTACTTATTGGGGCTTCCCTTATAGCTCAGTCAGTAAAGAATCTGCCTGCATACAGGAGACCTGGGTTCAATTCCTGGGTTGGGAACATGCTCTGGAGAAGGAAATGGCAACCCACTCCAGTATTCTCACCTGGAGAATGCCGTAGACAAGGAGTCTGGTAGGCTACAGTCCATGGGATCACAAGACACATGACTTAGCCACTAAACTACACACCACCAGTGTACTTATTAACTGGAATATCAACTTTTAAGAGCATTTAATAAGACAAAAAACTAAGATCATGGCATCTGGTCTCATCACTTCATGGCAAATAAAAGGGAAAAAAGTGGAAACAGTGGCAGATTTTATTTTCTTGGGCTCTAAAATCACTGCAAATGGTGAGTGCAGGCTGAAATTAAAAGACGTTTGCTCCTTGGAAGAAAAGTTACGATAAAGTTAGACAGCATATTAAAAAGCAGAGACCGCCACTTCGCTGACAAAGGTCCATATAGTCAGATCTGTGGTTTTTCCAGTAGTCGTGTATGGATGTGAGAGTTGGACCCTAAAGAAGGCTGAGCACTGAACTGATGCTTTCAAGTGGTGGTGCTGGAGAAGACTCTTGAGAGTCCCTTGGACAGCAAGGAGAGCAAACCAGGCAATCTTAAAGGAAATAAACCCTGAATATTGATTGAAACAACTGATGCTGAAGCTGAAACTCCAGTACTTTGGCCACCTGATGTGAACAGCTGACTGATTAGAAAAGACCCTGATGCTGGGAAAGATTGAAGGCAAGAGAAGGGGACGACAGAGGATGAGACGGTTGGATGGCATCACCAACTCAATGGACATGAGTTTGAACAAACTCCGGGAGTTGGTGAAGGACAAGGAAGAGCCTGGCATGCTGCAGTCCATGGGGTCGGAGTCAGACATGACTTAGAGATTGAATGACAACAATAAGGCAACCAAATTTTAAAGCTTAAAGAGGACACCTCTGATTTTTACTTTAATTTTTTTTTTTTTTGCATTTAATTTTAAATTGAGTTTTAGTTTTTACGATTTAGTATATCCTTGGGGGAAAACAGCCCAGACCTAACTTAACTTGTGCACGAGAAACACACACAGATTCTGACAGGTGTGCCCTTGGGCCGAGTTCCCTGGGCACCCACCCCCCTTGTCACGATGCTAATGGACATTTTCTTCTGTAGGTCTTGGTTCTGTGGCATTTCCTCTCTTGATGTTGTGACTTGGCACTCCTTCCTTTCTTCTCTGCTGCCTTGTTCTACCTTTTTGCCCGTTCTCCTCCTGTCCTGCTAAATAGTCAAACAAACCCAAGGTACTGTTCTCTGTGAAGGAAGAAAAATCACCCTAAAGCTGTCTTCCTAGCAAGGAAAGTTAGTCACTTCTTTTGAAAACCGTTGCTGCAGGATGTTTTTCAGTGATGGTGGGCAGGGGTTCTCTACTCTTCACTGTTAACATCAGCGAGCTTTTCGCTAGTGGCACTAATTGTATGAAGACTGTTGCATAGCTTTTATTTATTTATGAATCTGGAAGGAGTCTAGGAAGTGGTAATGTAACAGAGAACTGTATAGGACAGGGGTGAGTAGACTTCCCATAAAAGACCTCCGGTAAATACTTCAAGTTTCTGTCAGAACTACTCACCCTTGCCTTTGCTGACGATCCGTGGTGTGTGGGCTCAACTGTGTTCCAATAAAACTTTATTGACAAAAACATTGGTGTGGCCAAACATGGCTGGTGATTTTGCTGGACTGCCTCTATAGGATCTTGTTGGAAGAGCTGTTTAAAGACTGTTGGTCATCTTTTGGCTAAAAACCTTAACTCCCCTTCCATTGTAATGAGGTCTGTCTTAGTGTCAAGTCAGTGCCATTGTAGCATTGGGCTTTCACTATATCTTTAGACTTTGTTGACTCATGTTAATGACGTTGGTGGAGGGAGGAGGCAGTTCCTGGCTGCGAAGAGTTCTGTTAGATATTGTAAAAGCCGTCATGTAGTTCCGTGTATTATTTATCTCAGAGCCATTAGCTGGATGGCCCACTCTTAAATACGTGTTGAGCTGCCTTAAATCTGGTTTTGCTTTTTAAGGTTTGTTGATTGGTTCATTTAGCAAAACTTAATTGAACACCTACTATGAACCAGTGACTATAGCCAGATACACAGGACTTGGTTCTTGTTCTCAGGGTCCTCTCAGTTTCCTAGAATTCAGGTTTCTCAAGCAGATGTCTTACAAAGCAAGTTTTTGTCAATATGTTTCCACTGCTGTTTATTTCATTTGTATTGTTTTACCTGATCCTGGAGATACTTAATATCACTTACTACTCTTTGAAGCATGTATTGGTTATAAACCTCTGACTATAAAATGCCAGGTTTCTCTCACTCACCCTGGATCAGGCTTCTTTGAAGGTGTTGAGAAAGGTGCTTCCAGAGTGGTTAAGTGTTGAGATTTGCACTGTTATCTGAAATGAGCACCCTGTCTTCCATTTAGCTAAACCAGCTATTAATATCACATTACTCTCTGCACACTGCCTTGTTTTGGGTCTCCCTCTTCCTGTCTGGGACGCCATCCTGTTCTGCCCACGCCTCATTTCACAGAGAGCTGTCTGGACGGACGACCTCAGTGTCTTGGAGGAAACCCAGAGCGTTTGCATCCTGTCTGTCTTGAGTGCTGGAGAACAAGCGCCGATGTGGGCCTGTCTCCTCATCCTGTGCTTGCACACGACATCCACAGACTGCAGGTCCCCTGCACGGTAGCCTGGGTTTATCTTGTGTTCTCACACCATCACCAGCCCTGGCATGCGCTCTGCACGTGATAAATCTCAAATGAGTTAATGTAAGAAAGTAATGGATTTTATCCCAAAAGCCTTAAGTAACTGAATCGTTTTTGCTAGTCTTTGTCAGTTTAGCATAAAGCTAACTTTGTGTAAGTAAAACTGATTGTTATTGGTTTAAATCTGGAAGTATTTCACTGATGTTGAGACTCCATTAAGTGAGCACATGGAGTCCGTGTCTGCTGCCGCCCAGCACGCCCATGCACTTCTGGGACCAGCGGTTCCCCGGTCACTTTCTTAGGCCAGGGTCTTGGCTCACCTGGACCCTAAGGATGTTAACTGTCAGCCATTGTAGATGCCAAGGGGACGTGGGTGCTGGTGGAGACGTATTCCTGGCTGACCCTCTGGCACCTCCAAGGAGTTGGGTGCTCTCCTCACTGTGCCAACCCCTCTCCTCCAGTGTGTTTGCATGTATGGCGGTGTTTTCTCGTATGGTGGTGTTTGCAAGACTAACTGTTTGGAAGGTCAGAATCCTGACCGTCTTCAGCAGCTTGATGGTGCACTGGTTATTACTCAGCTTCAGGAAAAAGCATATTTAGAGAATTTATATTTTTGACAGTTTGAAGCAACTGGTATTCATTCAGAATTTAATACTTTGCAGGATTTCATGTGAGGGAAGATGTTTTTCTCTCTCGAAAACCATGGCAGGAGTTTGAAGTCAGGACAGATTAGTAGTTTTTCATTAGCAGAGAGAGTGACTTGGCTGGTGACTCTGCTTTTCTTGCTGAGAATGTTAAAATTTAACTTTAATGCTGAGAGTAGGCAGTGATAAAGGAGCTTCAGGCCCTTGGAATAGTTTTCCAAACTAATTGGCTTTGAATAAGTTTCTGTTTGTGAATTTTTAATGGAAATTTATTAAGTTCTTCAGGTAACAGATGATGTCTGAAGTTTCGGTCATTTGCTCCCCACCCCCACCAAGCAATGTCCTGTTGCTTTGATTTTTTAAATTTAGTTTGCATAATATCAAAAAAGCTGTAAAAATACCACAGAGAATCCCATAAACCCTTCTTCTAGATTTCTTCAAATGTTAAGATTTTACCATAGTTGCTTTATTATTATTTTTCTGAGTTCTTTGAGATAAGTTTTAGACATGATATTCTTTCTTAAATATTTCACTGTGTATTTTCTCAAACTACACAGACATGAACACATAACCACAGTCTCATTACCACAATTGAAAGGTTAAAATAGATATAATACTGTCATCTAGAGATTTCATTCAAATATTACCAATTATCCCAATCATTTTTTAAAACAAAAGAAAAAATATCTTCAATAGAGAAGATGGTTGGAAAAACGTCATGCAGTTTATACGCACATGGAGGGTGTTTATTACACATGGGAGCACTGGCTTGGAGGACTGCTGGGGAGCTTCAGGGTGCTATAGGCCTCGCAGCCAGCCCCTCCCTTTCTGAACGGTGTGAACGTAGAGCCTGCAGCATGAGTGCAGGGTGAGAGCCGAGCTCTTGCACAGTTTGCATGTGGCCTAGTTGATGGTTTATCGGGATGGAGGAGAAACACCAGAATTTTAAATGCTGTCACTGTGTGGTCTGTTTTCAGATGACTTTTTAAAATGTTTGTATCTGTATCTAAAACAGCTTTGTAAAATAATCATGCTGTGTTTTCAGAAAATCGTTTCTGAAAACAGTGTAAAGATTCCTACAGGACAAAACCTAATCCGGGAATGGGGTGACCTCCCGAGACCACGCGTGTGGCCAGGGTATCACATGGATGATGCCGTCACCTGCCAGGGCGCAGGCTGGGGAGCCTCCTGTGTAATGCCTTTTATTGTGTATATTCAAGGGTCTGTGTTTCAGGGGAGCACCTTTAGCTTCCCCCCCCCCACTCACAGGACATGTGTCCATCCTCACCTCCCTGTCATGGTTGTTAGAAAGAGGTGTCTCGTCACCTGTCTCATCTGCCCGCCTGCGTTCTCAGCCTCCGTCTGTCCTCCCGAGAAAGACGTGGCTTTGCCAGCTATTCCATCAGCCTCCTGCATCTCCAGTTCTTCATCTCTTCTGGCCTTTCTCCCTGCGCCTCACGCACCCTTTTGTACAAGAGGAGTGCCACACCCTTGGTTACTCTGCACGCCTGGCGTGCAGACTTTCAGGCCCAGCCCACACTCATCCTCCTGAGTCCCCTCTGGTCTGGCTCCGGGTGTGACCACCCTCGCAGGGCGTCACCACCTGGAACTGTATGTAGATCCCAACTCGGCGCATGCAGACGGCAGCGTCTCCTCTCTGAGCAGATGCTGACTGCTTCTTCAGACACGACTCCTGTTGTTCTGCCTGAAGCCTTTCCTCCCAGCCCCGCCTCCCATGATCATGGGCGTGCTTCTGTACGCACTGCTTTGCCAGTGGTCACCTGCTCTGTTGCTGTTTGCCTCTAATTGCAACCTCAGGAGCAGGACCTGAGTCTCATTCACACACAGATCCTCAATACAGTGTCACCTCCTGGCTCCTAGTAGGTGCTCAGTACACGTTTGTTAAATGTAATTGAGTCAAATAAACTTTAGGGGATAAACTTAGCTTAGGTGATGGATGTAGTGAGCAGTGAGCTTTACGTTTAGTGGCTTGTACCATCTCTACCAATTAGGTCATGACTCCATTTGGGGGAAACATCTGGGAGTAGAGCTGAAAGTACAGAAGAAGTAGAGTTAACTATTTACACTTAAGTGGACTTGAATGTATTTTGTAAGAGAGTGAATGTTGCATGGAGGGGTTTGTTTCTTTTCAGTGTGGGCAAGGCGGTTTTACTTCTCAGCTTGTCGGTATGTCACTGGAACACAGTGACAATACCATAATCCTAAAAATCAGATAATTTAGAAGATATATTTAGCTTAAAATGCCCTATGGGAATTTATCTTCCTACTGTTCCTTTTTAGTTTCTTTATTATTGAAATTAGCATGGTATTTTATCATCACATCTTAAATATTATCTTCTCCAGCTAATACCTAGTAGTTTAATATCTAGACTTAACTGATGTTTGCTTCTCTGAACACAGGACACCTGACAGAAAAAGAAGCGTCATCAGTGATACACACAAACTACTGAATTTGTAATCTTTAATCTTTAACATTTAAAGTTAATATTTCTAAAATTAAAACCTTTAACATTTAGTTTTAACTGTAAATGTTTTAAGTAGTATCTTTATTTGGTTTTCTTCAGGAATTATCTTGATACTTTGACTCTCTTTTTCCCAAACGAAGCAGTGAAAGGACCAGGGGTGCAGATGCTCCAGAGGACATAGAGGCCAGGCCCACTGGGGGCGATTCCAGTGTCCACCTGGAAGAGGCGCTGGCGGACGGCGCTGAGACCCCGAGGCAGCCGCCGGGCGAACTGAGCGCTCCCGCGGAGAGCTCCTCACCTCACCGGTCGTCCCCAGAGCCTCCCCCAGACACGGCTGGCAGCGAGGAGGAGCAAGAGCCCTGCGCCTGCAGGTTAGCGTCCCAGCCAGAGGCGGGCACCGGTGCACAGGACTCAGCTCCCTTGGACCAGGAGCTGTACAACTCCTTCCACTTCTGGAGGACTCCTCTCCCTGAGATAGACCTGGATGTGGAGCTGGAGCAGGGCTCCGGGAGCGAGCCCGGCCCACAGGGGCTGGATGTGGAGCCCGAAGTGCCCGCCCCCGGCTCTGCCAGCATCACCATGGCCACCAGGAAGGAACTGGAGGAGATGATAGAAAACCTGGAGCCACACATTGACGACCCCGATGTGAAAGGTATGGGAGGGAGTCAGTTCTTTGTTCTGATGAAATGTTACTTTCTGAGTTTTTTCTGCCAGAAAGATTACATTTTAAAAATCGCTATCAACCATTGTCATCATGCATTCTTATTTTGAGCATGATTGGTGTGCATTTTAGGGAGTTAATTTTAGAAGAGCTTGTCATTGAGTGTAGCAGGTTCCAGTGTCCTGGTTCACAGATCACTCTGATGTGTTCACACACACTCACTGGTCTACAGGTTAAACCTTGAGTCCTGCCTCTGCTCGTCTGCCCTGGGTCTCAACAGACAGTGCTTTGTTTTACAGGAGGAGGGCTGTGTAGGAAGGCCCGTGACCGGTAAGCGGGGATGAGATGCCCGTCTTCTGTGGAGCAGGATGCGGTGCTCATTGGCAAGGGTCCCCCTGGCATCTTCGTGCCTCAGTTCGGCCCTTGTTCCCATTGGGTTACACGTGTGTTACCTGGGTTCTGCCATTGTAAAAGGCAGCCTTGAAGGTCGCTGTGTGTGACTCTGTAAAAACAGCAAGCTGCTCTCACATGGTGGAGTAGGGGTGTGGGGAGAGGGCCCAGGCCGCCCCATTCCGGGGGTGGGTGCCGGGGGTGGTTTACAGTCTGAGCGTGGGCATCTGACGCCGGTGACATCAGCATCATCAGGGTTCCTGACCACGCTAACCATCAGGGCAATCTGGAATGTCACCGTAAAACAGAAAGCAGTTTTGAAAAATCCCCAAACTGCAAGTCTTCAGACCTTCTGTGGACTTGTCTTTCCTTGTTTGTTGCAGAAGCTAAACTTGTAAACCGTTGGTAGCTCAGTGCTGGCAGATCCCTGCTTTTAAAGCAGACAGAGCCATACCTTCAGTGTCCTTCCAGACACACAAAATCCGGTTACATTGAACTTGGGAAGTGTCGTCAGTGGAGGGGAAGTCAGCAGTTGTCTTCGCTGGGCTTTAGCGTCTGTTGTTACTGTATGGTCACTGTCTGGAGGACGTACCTGGCGCATACAGGGTGCTCGGTAAGGGACGCTGGATGATTTAGTCGATAAATGACTGTATTCTCAAACGTCAGCATTGTGGACAGAAAGAATGGCGTGACACGTTTAAATTGTAGCAGGTTTAAGAGCTGAATTAGAGACATAATTAAATCGTAATACAGTATTGCTACTAAAATCTCAATTACAGGCTGTAAATTTTAAGTCAGACAGTGTTAGTCACTGTTTCACGATGGGAAACACACAGTTATATCCTGAAACTCATATGTCCATGTAGCTCTTTTCAAAAAGCAAACTACACAGATTACTTCTAGCTTATTTGTTTAAAAAGCATTTAAAGTAGCATATTCGATATTCCCATTAATGTTTATTAGGTGCTAGAGAATTGGCTGACTAGCAGGCGTGTACAGAGCGCCCCCTGGAGCAGGCTGCCTGTGTGAGGCGTGCTCTGTGAAAGGCTTCCCGGTACAGGGTCATCGGGGGTCAGGGACACAGACCCCACCTGCCTTGTCTACCAGGGGCAGAGCACTTGCCCAGTCCAGAGCGTGGACCAGACAGTCGGCCTCCTTTAGTTCTGCGGTGATTTCCTTGTGGGAACTCAGAAGATTCTAAAAGGGGAGCAGAAGTGACTAAAGGATTAGTACAGATAGCCGCTGAGATTCCCGGAAGAGTGGGTATACAGTCCACGAGTAAGCTTGCACGATTGGACACCTCAGTGTAATGTGTTCAGTCAGCTCATCCTGTACATTTCCTGTGTCTCTGCTGCCAGTTACTTGTAGGAAACTTTATAGTAAATTTTATAAATGCTGTAGCATGGTAATAGGCTATCTTAATAAAATGCTGATTGCTTTTTAATCATCTTTAGGTAGAGCAGGAGCCCACTTTCTCATCTTTGTACTAAGTAAATTTGCAGTTAAACTTTATAAATTCCTATGTTTTGAGCATCCAGGTGGATTGTTTTTTTTTTCTTGCTAAATTCCTCATTTGTTTGGGGCAGAGGAGGAAGAATGCTTATCTTTGCTTTGAACAACTTTTCATTTGTTTGGGGCAGAGGAGGAAGAATGCTTATCTTTGCTTTGAACAACTTTTATACAGAAGATGTAACTCAGAGTCGTAGACAATGCTGGGTGTCAGACTTCAGCACTGCTGCTTGGCGATCTGTTGTTTTGCTTTCCTGAGAACAAGACAGTGCTTGTTTGGGATCCCTGTGTTTGGGGCAAGTCACTGATTTCACTTAAAAAATTTAGAGGAAAATATAAATAAACCAGAGTAAGATGTGAGATGTTTAAATGTGACTGCCACAGACGTCTTTGTAATTCCCGTGTTTTATGTTGGCAGGGTCTGTGTGACTGCTCTCCTGCTAAGGTGGCTTAGTAAGTAAGCCAGTCCCACTCATGGTCCCCGAAACATAGTTCACTGACCTTGAAATTGACTAGATAGCACCTCTTCTCGTACTAACGCAGAATAATGCACAGTAGTGGGTAAACACTTTAATCTCATGAAAGCGTATTAGTTTTCTACTTCTTCCCTGGGAAAACTAATGATTGACCACAGTAGTGGTCTCTTCCAGCTTCTGGAGGGTAGTGTCCCCAGAACACTGCACCTCGTTGAGCCCATAAGAGCGTCCGCGAAAGGGGAGTCCTGCACAGCGGCCCTGCTCACAGCCTGTCCTTCCACCCACAGCGCAGGTGGACGTCTTGGCTGCTGCCCTACGTGCCTCCAGCCTGGACGCCGGCGACGAGGCCGGCGAGGCCGCCCGAAGGGCCCCCCAGGACGAGCTCCCAAGCTGCCGGCTCGACCATGACGCCGCTGGGCCTTTGATCAGTGAGGAGGTGAGGGTGCTGCGGGGCAGGCACATGTTCTCAGGCGGCCGTGGGGCTCATCCCGGCCACCTAGTGCCCCCCTTCTGCATAAAGTCACCGCGTGTCATCTCTGTGACACCCGAGGGTCACGGCTGGTGCTTGGAGTTAGCAGTTGGTCCATCCTCCCCACCTGCCCACTGCAGCCCAGGTGAGGGCACCGCAGGGGGCAGAGCCCTCTGTTGGGGTGATGAACTCCTCCCGTGTCTTTCTGGAGAGGCGCTGGGTCTCTGACCGGCCTCTCCCTGTAGCGAGCATGGTGTTGAGTGAAGATCGGAACTTGAGGCCAGGAGTAGGTGCAGGCTGAGCTGGCCCCCGGCCTGTGTCCTGCACTGGCTTTCCCCGTGCTACTGTGTCATTCATCTGTGACAAGAAAAAAAGGTGTATTTGTGAACTTAGAAATAGCCAGGAATAGAAATAGTAGAAGAAAAACTGCGTACGACATACCGTAGAAGAGTTGACTGTAGTACCCTCTAAGTACTGTTATTATTGATTGCTAATTTTAGATATTTGGGCCTTTTCAAAATTACTTCTAAATTTGCTTTTCAATTACATTTCTTCTGGAATTTATTTTTAAACCTTAAGTAGCCTATTCTTCAAATTTGATTTGAGGCAGGGGAACTCTTAGGAGGTCTTATGTCTGTTTATAAACGTTGAAAAGCATGAAGACTTTATACGCATTCCTGTCTTTTGGAGGTCGTGAAAGGTGAGCAGCTTAGATGGTGTAAGAGCAAGGAGCTGCCTGACAGGGATGGCTGTCTAAGTGACTTTTCTCCCAACAGACCATGGACTCTGCCCTGCACTACATTCACAATGACTCAGACTCGGGCACCAGCAGTGGTTTCAGCCCTGATGAGGAAAGGAGAGCTAAAGTTCAGGTCAGTGACCTCACACATGTTACTTTCACCCCACTTTTCAGCCCGTTTCTCCCCGAATCCGGCCCTTCTGATAATGTTTTGGAAAGGAGTGCTTGCTCGTGTATCATATTTTTGGTGAGAAGATTCAAGCAGTGGAGTGGAGGACATTTTTCTCACACCACAACCCCTTCCCTCCAGGGCGACCACAGCCACCCTCCTTCTGTGTTTCCTCAGAGCAAGTCTGCGGGCACATGAGCATGCGTGTGCGCACCTTTGTCTTTCAGAGACAGCCAGGCTGTCACGCCTGGTCTTCATGCCTGGGTTGTGTGGCTTGTAAGGTGGAGCTGGGTTTCAGAGAGGAGAACGTGGATACAGGGCCAGAGCTGCCATGAGGTGCCGTCTGCCACAGGGTGGCCTGAGACAGAGGCTTCAAGTGTGGGGCTGCTGGGGTGTGGTGGTGCCTTTCTTTCTTTTCATTTTAAAAACATCCTGTCTTAGAGCTCTTTGCACAGGAAAGAGCCCCCACCCCAGCGCAGCAGCGCCCCCGCCATGTGGGCAGGGCTGTGGCAGGTGAAGCCCATGCACCATGATGGTGCCTGGGCCAAAGGGGGCGAATCCTTGACTGTTGTTTGTTCTGTTGATTAAAAATGGAGTCCACATTCACAGTGTTTTAAAGCACGCTTTTCCAAGCTAGTACATACAGATTGGCTCATTGCTTCCATGAACTTCCACTTTATTTTTTAAAAATAGAGACTAAGTTTACAAAGTTCAGAATTGAGCTTCCTTCACAGTTTTCTCCAGCACCCACTTGGTTTTTCACCCAAGGCAGCAGTTGTGCCTTTATCTTGTAGCTCCCTGCAAAGCTGTATCACCCAAGATCATTGATACAAGTTGTTAGAGGTGTGCACACTTCAAGTTTCCATAGATAATTGCTAAAACTCCCCTCTGGAGGTGGTGGTGGTGGTTTTAAGATGCTGGCTGGTTGGTGGCGCGGGAGCAGGCCCGTTTCCCCTGGGTCTCTGGGTCACTCCAGACTTTGTAATCTTTGCCAGCACTGAACCACCTGCTCTTGTTTCTGGCGTCTTGTAAATTTAGTGAACAGTTCTCATCGTCATCTAAGCTGTTTCCTGTTGTAAGGTCTTGTTTGTCGTCTTTGTCCACGGGCTCTTTTATTCACTGATACATGTATTTCTCTTTGCCTGTTTTCTTATCGCTCAGTTATTAGAGACGTGGAGACAGGTTTTTTTTGCTGCTGTATGAGATGCTGTGTTAAATCCAGATATTTAACATAAGCATACCTAATCTACAAAGTCTCACCCTGTCTTGTTTAGGACGTGGTGCCCCAGGCCCTGCTCGACCAGTACCTGTCCATGACCGACCCCTCGCGGGCGCAGACCGTAGACACCGAGATTGCCAAGCACTGCGCCTACAGCCTGCCGGGCGTGGCGCTGACGCTCGGCCGCCAGAACTGGCACTGCCTGCGCGAGACCTACGAGACACTGGCCTCGGACATGCAGGTTCGGGGCCGCCGGCCAAACCTGGGGGCCGGGGCACAGGGCGGCGCGCAGAGGGTCTCCCTGCGGGTCCAGGCTCCTCCCTCCACTCGCACATCGCGCCTTCTTTTGGACTAAACCCCTAAAATCCGCCTCCCATTTGAACTGCTGACGTCCCCAACTCACAGAGGTGCTGGCACTGTGGTCTGAAATGTATGTACAGATTAATTCTTAAGAAAGTGGGGCCCTTCCCCCAGAAACAGTAGCAGAAATGCTTCCTCCACACAGCCGGTGACCCTGAGCAGTTTTCCGCCTTTGTTCCCCGGCCCCTCGTGGCTGTGGTGACGGTGATGGAATAGCTCTGAGCGGAGCACCCTGCCTTCCTCCATGGTGGGGCACATTGCTGCAGGCACAGCGTTCTGTCTCAGGAAGAGGTCCTGGTGTTTGGGAATGGGGATAAACCCCTTGTCCTAACCAGCTTCTCAGCAAGTAAAGTTTTAAGCAAAATAACAAAGTAAAATTTTAAATCAAGCCCACATGAAAATAAATAAGGTTTTAACATAAAGTTGCCTATAAAAGCAGGGCATTCCTGTTCAGTGGTTCTTTTCCAGGGCTGCCTTCAAGAGATTTCCCCAATCTTGTATTTCTTTAATGGCCAGTTCTTTAAGAATATGTTTTGGGGTTGTTTTGAATCCAGGGTAGACCGTGTGGAGCCAGGAGAGGGGTACCAGGAGGTTGGGCCCCCAGTGCTCCGAAGGCACGCAGGCGGCTCCACCGTGCTCGCCAAGCGTTGTGTTCCTTCCTGAGTGAAAGGGGGAATGATACGTACTCTGAGGGACTTGATGTTTTTCTGCCAGTTTTTGATGGAAAGTGAGCATTTTAAACTGGGTATCTATCATTACTGTTTTATTTTGATTTCACTTGAGGTTAATAACACTGTTCAGATATAAATTAGCCTTCGTGTATTGTCCGGACGTCAACGCACCAGGACTTTGTGTTCAGCTCACTAACGCCGTCGCCTTCACTTGTGCAGTGGAAGGTTCGAAGAACGTTAGCCTTCTCCATCCACGAGCTCGCCGTCATCCTGGGAGACCAGCTCACAGCTGCAGACCTGGTTCCAATTTTTAATGGATTTTTAAAAGACCTCGATGAAGTCAGGATAGGTGTCCTGAAGCACTTGCACGACTTTCTGAAGGTAACTTCGAAGTCCTTTTACATTAAAACACTGGCCTTGCACTGTAGATTTAGAGTCTTGACTCCACGCTGCCATCAAGATAGGTTCCCGGGTGTTCTGTGAGAAGTGTCGCCATGAGCTTGATGGCAAAAGGTGACTTAGAAAACAGTCCCACTCTGGTCAGTTTTGCTGGTGTCACTTTAGTGTTTAATTTAAAAATCACGCTGAGTTTCATTTGGAAATGATGTTAGATCACGGTTACAAACATTAGTACATCTTTCTCTCAAACATTACTGAACTAAACACACAGAAAGCCCCATAGATGTTCAGCCTTCTGTGTTGTGTGGGAGCTCTGAGAGGGCCCCTTGTCCTCCCCCTTTGACGTGGCCCGTGGTCTCCAGTAGGAGGGCACTGACCGTGAATGGTTTAGCCCTGGGCAGCTGCCGTAGTCCCAAGTCTGAGGTGCAGGAGAATTGTAATCACAGTTTCTCAGAGTGTCCCGAATTGTCTCCTCGACTCAGACCCCAGTGGGGAATCGCACGTTGCATTGACGTGTCTCTTCAGTCCCTTAGATCTAGATCAGCCTCCCTGACCCCCACCTCCAGTGGCCTGGGCCTGTTTGAAGAGGCTGGGCCGGTGGTCTTGCCGAATGTCCCCAGTTTGAAATGTCTGAGCACTGTCAGCTAGTCAGATTCAGTGTCACAGGTGGTCCGTGCAGGCGCACGGCCTCTCTGCACGGGTCCTGCGGCTCCTCTCAAGGGTAACACGCTGTGGGGCTCCTGGGGCCCCGGTGGTGCTGCGTCCAGACTCCTGGTCATGGCTCAGCGCCTCCTCAGTGGGCAGTGCGTTCAGGCTCTGAGCATCTCTCCCTGCTGCTTTTGCACTCATGTGTCTACCAGCTCCCCCTGAATCACTTATGACTGTGTGGATTGTAAAATACCAGTGTTCTATTTTTGTAACTCTTTCTATAGTTACTAGTATCTCCTGTAAAGATAACCGTTTCCTTCTCTTCCTCTGCCTTTTTGGAAGTTGGTTTTTGTTTTTTTTTTTTTGATAGTATCAGTGTGGACTCCAGAATTACCTTTTTATTCTGTGTAACAGAATCCATTTCTGTTGTTTGTTTGAAGCGTAAATTTGGCAACTGAGAGCCCTTGAAGCCACCTCCTGTGTCCTTTCTGCCCTCATTTCCAGGCCCAGCTTCTCCTGTCTCCCCGGCAGCCCTGGTCCTTTCTGGGGAGCCTGGGTGTCTGGAGCTGAGCTCCAGGCTCTCATTCTCAGGGAACAAGAGCTTGGGGAGGGGGTTTGAAAAGGCATTTAGTTTATATGGTGTCTTCACTTCCAATCCAATACCATTTCCTCTCCTTCCTTCACACTTTTTCTTTTTTTGTGGTAAAAGCTCTGTTTTTTAGCATCATTACCATATTTAGTCATTTGCTAATTTAGTTGAGCAAATGAAAAAGTTTCAGAATTGCTCCCATAATAAGTCCAACATGAAACCAGCCACATAATGGTCAGGACTTCCTTCAGCACGTTGTCGTTAGAAAGTACTCTGTGAAGCTAGAGGGTCAGAATACTGAGTTTAAACTTAGACTGTTTCTTTGTGACTCAGATGGTAAAGAATCTGCCTGCAATGGAGGAGACCTGGGTTTGATCCCAGGGTCAGGAAGATCCCCGGAGGAGGGTATGACAACCCACTCCAGTATTCTTGCCTGGTGGGCTACAGTCCATGAGGTCTCAAAGAGTCGGGCACAACTGAGTGGCTAATAGACACGTCAACTTTTAGAGGTTGCCCCCTCATTGACTATGAAGCTACTTTCAACTATTTACAGAACCGTTCCTGGGATACATTAGTTTCTTCACTCAAGTGTTATGAGCACCTGCTGTGTGCCGTCCCAGCGCCGTGCACTGGGCAGAGACGTGTGAGCAGGAGCACGGTGCCTGCTCAGGGGTGGCCCTGGGGTGCTCCTGGGCCTTGCCTGGGGAGGAGGCAGGGCGCAGCGGAGGCCAGAGGAGGCCATGCGCTGGCCCAGGAAGCAGAGACGAGGAAGGGAGGACTCCTGACAGCGGGTGGCGGAGTCAGGGGCGGCGGGCTGCAGCTGGTGCTGGAGACGGCCTCTGTCCTCCCCCAGGACTGGCACGCGGTTCGCAGCTGCTCAGCAGCGGGCGAGGGAAACCGTCTCCGCCTCGTCCTCGTGAGCGCTCTCGTTTTGTTTCTTCAGCTTCTTCACATCGACAAGAGAAGAGAGTACCTGTATCAGCTTCAGGAGTTCTTGGTGACTGACAACAGCAGGAACTGGCGCTTCCGAGCCGAGCTGGCCGAGTGAGTCCTCACGAGCGAGCGACCTTTGGGGTGTTTGGGGGTGGGGGTTGCTCCGCCTCTGCCTGTCCTGGGTTTACTGCCTCGTCACCGCGTGGATCCTCACTTCTGTCTGGCGTCCAGCTCTTTTCATGCGGCTTGTGATGTGGGGTCTGACTGGCAGTGAGTCTTCACAGATTGGTTTTTTTTTAAGACTCTGTCACCTTCATTTTTTAAAATTGTGGTAAAATACAAGCACCTTTGCCACTGGCGCGGTGCCCCCACCGTCCCGTTTAGAGCGTCTCTTCGTCCGAGAAGGACGCCCCGGCCACCCGCAGCCCAGTCAGTCCACCGTGTCCGTACATTTGTGAGCAGCTCCTCCGGGGCGACCGTGTGAGCCGCAGGCGCGTGTGCGGCCCCTTCACACAGCCGTGCCGTCATGCTCTTCGCGGGCAGCTGTCGGAATGCCCTTCCTTGTGACGAGTGTGCACTGCTCTCATCAACACACCTTTCAGTCCGTTCCCCTGGCCGGGTTCTGCGTTTTAGCTGGTGTGGGCGCTGCTGCTGTGAACACCCATGGATAGGTGGTGGTTTTGGTTTTTTGAGGTGGACGTGCTTGGGTCATCCACTGATTGTGTGTTCATTTGATCGAGGAACCACAAGGCTGTTTCCACAATGGCTGCCGGCTCTTGCATCCCCACCAGTGACGGGGGTGCCTGGGTTAGGGGGGCGTTTCCCCATGCTTCCCTCTTTTTCCAGTCGTAGCCAGTAGCGCCGCAGGTGTAGAGTGGCACCGTGGGTCTCGGTGTGCGTCTCCTCAATGATTAGTGATGCTCACCTTCTCACGTGCTGTTGGCCACTTGCACCTGTTCTCTGGAGAGACGTCTCTTCAAGTCCGTTGCCTGTTTTTCAGGTGGGCGTTGTCAGAGGTCTTTGTTGAATATTCTGGATTCTGGGCATCGCCTGCATTTTCAGAAGACGCCTTTGCCTGGGTGTGGGGTTGGGGTACTTATTTTAGCGCATTCCAGGGTCGCTGACCCGGGCTCTGTCCCGTCCGGCCTCCTCCTCTGCAGCTGGTGTGGACGCGGGGCGTCTGTCCAGGCAGCGGATGCCACGTCAGGTGGTGTCACCGTGTCACCTTTGTGCCCAAGGTGCTTCTGCACAGCATGGGCTGCCGTTGCGTTTTGCTGAGGGTGGGGACTGGGGGCCTCCTCTACCCAGAGCCCTCCCAGCCCTGGGCTGGGGTTGCCACCTGTGTGGTAGAGGCTGCCCAGTGCAGGGCAAAGGGAGGCCCTCTACCCCCTTGGCTGGGCCTCAGTCCTGGGGAGACCTGTGTGCTGGAGCCCCCTGGAGCCCTCACCCTCCCTGGGGCCATGTCGCTGCCTGGATCCGTGCTCCATCTGGGCAGTGCTCCCCACCCCTCTCCAGCAGGACGAGACTCTTGCTTGGCATCAGCCAAGGGTCTCAGCTCAGGAAGCTCTGCCTGGCCTTCCGGGCCAGCTTCCACGTGGGGCACTGACAGCCTTTGCTGCCTTTCCATGGAGTTGGGGGCTTGAGGCTTCTGCTCACGAGGGCATGGCCTCCTCCGCTTTCCCAGGCTGGATCAGGGTCTGCGGGGCACCTCTCCCGGGGTCTCTGTGCCCTTGGATGGGGCATCTCGTCGCTTTGTTGTTCACCTGACTGTGCACGTGACCCACCGTGCTTTCCACTCTCAGACTCGACCAGGACGGCACGTGCTGCAGGCGAGCAGCCGTCTTTCGTGCTGGCTGAGGGGTTGTGACTGCGTTTTTGTCTCTCTCATCATTCTGCAGACAGCTCATCTTGCTCCTAGAGCTGTACAGCCCCCGGGATGTGTACGACTACCTGCGCCCCATCGCCCTGAATCTCTGTGCGGACAAGGTGTCCTCCGTGCGCTGGATCTCCTACAAGCTGGTAGGTGGTCGCGTTATTACAGCCCTGGAGCAGCAGCCTCAGTGAGGTCGGGCAGCGGTGTGGCTCACCCGCGTGTCCCCCGCAGGTCAGCGAGATGGTGCGCAAGCTGCACCGGGCAGCACCGCCCACCTTTGGTGCGGACCTCATCCAGGAGCTGGTGGAGAGCTTCGGCCGCTGTCCGCGGTGGTCCGGGCGGCAGGCCTTCGTCTTCGTCTGCCAGGTGAGGGCCCCCTTCACTCCCGTCCTGTCCCTGAGGGCAGAGCTTTGCTATCTGGGCACTCCACCCCCCACCCCGTCCCCCGAGCTCCCAGTGGCGGCCATTGGTGCCTGGAGTTCCCGGGTTTGTGAAGGTGAACGTGTTGCCAGGCCTCCGCTGTGCATCTCTCGGGGACTTAATGCATCACGTCGAGTTCCTGAGTGCCCCAGATATTAGTTTTAGTTTAGGACTCTGAGGCACTTCAGCAGTTTCTGAAGGGCTTCTCGAGCTGGCATTCCAGCCTGGTTGATGGAGCCAGCAGCTGACGCAGATCTCTGTCCCCAGACTGTCATCGAGGATGACTGCCTGCCCATGGACCAGTTCGCCGTGCAGCTGATGCCACACCTGCTCACCTTGGCGAACGACAGGGTTCCCAACGTGCGCGTGCTGCTTGCGAAGACACTGAGACAGACTCTGCTGGAGAAAGGTGGGCCGGCGGCCTGAGTGGGAGGGCTGGGGTTGTGAGAAAGTCTGACACTGAGTCAGGGGCGAGGAGAGGGATGCTGAACTTTCACCCGCCTGTTCCACATGGCCGTGTCTTCATACTTTGAAGTCAGTACTGTGGCCAGTTGGGTATCCAGCGAGGACCATGCCTTCGGCACCCACCTGACCTCCATCTCAGCTTCAGGGCACGTGTGTGTCAGGCGGAGGACGTGCCCTTAGTGTCTGCTTTGCTGCAGATTATAAGCTCCTCCCTCGAGACTCAGGCTGTTGGACTGCCACCACCCAAATGCCTGATAAATGTCCCTTGAACGTGTGAATTCGTGAGCAGGGACAGGTAGAGTTTTGCGTAGACAAACTTTGAAATAGAATGCTGGGGCCTGTACGTTGCTCCCCGTGTCTCCTTTGGAATTCATCACTGAATGGTTGGAGGAGACTCTGGTTCTCTTTGTGTAGGTAGTTTGTATTTGGAAAAGTTCTTCCTCTACCTGAGTCAAGTAACGGCTGTACCAAGCACCAGTTTCAATATATCGATTAGCATTGCTGCCACTAGATCTCACAAGATTTAGTCTGTTAGAAAAACAAGGTGAATTTTTGATTCTCTTATATTCGGGCTTTTCCATAGAACGTGAGTCAGTCTGGATCACTGTTGGTCATCCAACAAAGCTAACTCTGACTGTCTGCACTTCCTGTTTCCAGAGCACTTCCTGACCTCCGCCAGCTGTCACCAGGAAGCCGTGGAGCAGACCATCATGGCCCTGCAGATGGACCGAGACAGTGACGTCAAGTACTTCGCCAGCACCCACCCGGCCAGCACCAGGATCTCTGAAGATGCCCTGAGCACAGCCTCCTCCACCTACTAGTTGGCGTGGTCCCGGGGGCCTCCGCTCCCGGGGAGCCGAGGTCCCGCTGGCGCCCACGCGTGGCCAGGACAGCCTTGGGGCCCGTCCTCCTGCGACACTCGGCTGCAGGTGCAAGTTGCCTACACCGATTCCAGGGATTCTCAGAGTCAAGAGAAAGTGCAGTCAACGCCGTTGTCTCGTCTTGACTTGAAGGGAAAACACTTTTCTCAGAGGATTTTAATTGTCACCGAAGCCTTAAATCCTTCCGTCTTCCTGACTGAACGAAACTTGAATCGCCCAGCGTTCTCCTCGGAAGGGATGCGACGCCGAGGCCTCTTTGCTTCCTGCTGGTTGATCTTACCACCGCAAGACAGAAACGCAGCCAGAAGGTGGAGACCGCCATCCGGGCTGGGCCGAGACTGCCAGCACCAGGCCTCGCCGTGTCCACGCGGGCAGGGCCCTGTGGGGGCTGCAGCCGCCGCTCCGTCCAGCCCAAAGTATGACTAGTTTAGCCGTGCATAAACGGGGAGGAGATATTTTTTGGATTTCTCCTGAGGGCTCAATGCTAACACTACGTGGAGCTGATTGTGACTCTTAAATGCAGCATATTGCTGTGCACACTCACAGAGTCTGCCGAGCGTCCGTGTCCTGGTTTCTTCATGCTGGTCATGACCCGGAGGAAATTTATTAGCACATATTCTGTATGTCAGGTGTTTTTAACTTGATCATGATCGGCTCTGAGGTGCAACTTGTCTCACATACTGTATACCACCGTGCCCCCGGGGAGGGCCGCAGTCTGTAATCATGCTCTTGGACTGTTGTGCACAAGTTCTCTTGTCCAAATAAAATTTATTACTAAGATCTATACAGAGATGGACACACTTCTGACTGCTTTCTAGAATAAATGCAATTTGTGACCTGTATTAATGATTTTAGTATAAAATGGGAAAACTGGATTAAAATATTTGTCTTTTAACTAGTTTGGTAACTTCTTTGAAACTTGTGCACATTCTGGGCCGGTAGCAGGGCCTCCCCACTGAGGGCGAGTATGCACCCTGGTTCCCACCCCCCACACCGCCTGGGGGGTCTTCACTCCCAGGAAAGGCCTCTGAGCCCAGGTCTGTGCGTGCGAGGGGATGGTGAAGCCTGCCCGCCCCACGTCCGGCAAGTGAGATGCCACGTGGACAAGCTTCCTGAAGGCCGTGAGAGATGCTTGCTCGTGGTTTCCGTCTGTCTTCTCAGCTGGTGGGGACTCCCCAGGCGTGTCGTGAGCCCACTCTGACCTCAGACCTCGGGGGTCCACAGGCTGCTTCCTGCGCTTGTCATTACAGATGAGCCTCTGGTTCCTCCTCCCTCATTATAACTGGATGTTTGTGCTCTGGGAACGTGTGTGGACAGATTCACGGAGACGAACAAAAAAGTAAACACACAGGTAATAAGGGCAGAGCCACAGAGTAAAAAGTGATGGGGGTGGCAGGCAGGCGTTAGGGGAACACGTCTGTGAGTCAGTGTAAGAGCAGAGACGGAAGGAGGTAAGGCCTCTTGATGTCAGCCTAGTTTCTGAGATGCATCTTCTCTGCTATTAGGCTATAGAGATATACTGTCCCTTCCCCCACATTTCAGTTCCATAAATTAATTAGAATTCTACACTAGATCAAACCAGTCAGTCCTAAAGGAAATCAACCCTGAATATTCATTGGAAGGACTGATGCTGAAACTGAAGCTCCAATACATCGGCCACCTGATGCAAAGAACTGACTCATTAGAAAAGAACCTGATGCTGGGAAAGACTGAAGGCAGGAGGAGAAGGGGACGACAGAGGATGAGGTGGTTGGATGGCATCACCGACTCAATGGACATGAGTTTGAGCAAGCTCTGGGAGATGGTGAAGGACAGGGAAGCCCCGGCGTGCTGCAGTCCACGTGACGGCAAAGAATCAGACTCGACTGAGTGACTGAACAACAGCTATACTAGTAGCTGCATTTTTTTTTAAGCAGTGGCAAGAATAACAGTCCGTTTTGGGGTGAAGAACCTGGATTTAGGGTCAGCTAGAGCATCAGCTAGCTCCTCCCGTGGCACTGGCCATGTCCTCACCATCGGGTCCTGAGCTGGATTCCAGGGGCCTCCACACAGCAGGCAGGGGAGGACACCTGAGTGATGGTCAAGGCCTCCCGGCATGGGGCCACCTTGGACAGCGCTCAAGAGAAGGCGAGGTTGGCCCGTCAGCTCCTGATCACGGCTTTCTCTAGTCACCCTTAGGGGTGAATGGAGCGGCAGGTGGAGCCTCTCAGGACTGAAGGACATCGGCCCCCAGGGGCAGTGAAACCCAGCGGACTCAGACACGGACGCCTCCGTGCTTCTTCCAGGTCCCCCAGAGGCTAAGAGAGACCACAATCTGGTAAGTAACCAAAACGAACAGGATCTGTGCTGCTGGCATTTAGTGTTGGGTGGCTCCTCGCGGGAGTAATTCCGTGCTGCTGCGGGACTCTGAGTGACCTGAGTGAACAGGAAACTTCCAAATGGGAGCCTCCTGCTTGGCCAGTGTCCTTGATTGTCGCCCCTCCTGCAGCCCCTTTGTCGCCTGCCTCCCTCCAGATGGGCCTGCTCCCAGGTCCCCCGTGTACCCAGTGGGGAGTCCCCCTTGAGCCTCTCCCAAGTACCTGAGTCCCTCCCTTACAAAACCCACCACCCAAGGCCACCAGCCCTCTGTGACTCCTAGAGGCTTGGGGGTTGCCTTTGTGCCTGTGAGCTTCCCCTTGAAGCCCCCGAGGCCCTTGTGGTGCCAGAACCCTGCAGTCTTTCTGGAACTCTCTGGAACTGTGAATTGGTGAGGGCTGAGTCACAGAGCCAGCCTGATGACGCAGCCCACAGTGTCCCTCCCACCCCTGTGCGGCACTGGGTGGGCCTGCTCCTGGCAGCCCGTCCCCAGGGGGTGGGCGCCAGGACCCAGCGGGGTGGCGAGGGGTGGTGTGTTGGAGATAGGGAGCAGCCGATGTGAAACTGACCCCAACAGGAAAAGCGCTGTGTCTCAGGCACCGGCTGCCAGCACTGCCCTCTCTGAGGTTCCAGGAGATGGAAGCAGTGGGCAGCAGGAGGAAAAAGCAGAGGCGCCCAGGAGCCCAGAGTTGAGCCCCTGCCTCCGGAATGGTGGGAGTCCTCCAGCCCAGAGCAGGTGAGCCTGGGAGCAGACGTGGGGGAGCAGGCCTTTGAGGCTCCCCCCCTTCGCGAACGCATCGAGCCCTGCGGGGCAATGACCTACCAGGGTCGGAGCTGGACACGGGGTAGATGACTGAGGGGAGGGCAGTCCAGCTCTCGCCCTCCACCAGCAACTCCAAACTGGGGGTTTTGTGACCGCTTGAAATTGAGGGTTTTGAGCCGGTGGAGATTTGACTTTGAGGACATTTTGACTATTTTATAAACAGAGTTCCTACTGTGACCCATTTTTGTTGAAGGCCTCTTCTGCCGTGAACCCTACTAAATCAGTACTCTGCAATGTTTACATAGGGGACTAACCGACTAGTTTTAGTCCGATCTTACGAAAGTTATTTTCCTTTTAAATTTTTTTCCTAGAAAAACCTAAGTGATCAGATTTTAGTCCCTGGAATGTTTTACAGCACTATTATAGCTTGATTTCTGCTGAATCTTTTTGAGGGCACATTTTGCTGGTTTAAATTTGACAAAATCAGACACAGTTTTAGCCTAACCACGTGACTCTTTCACCTTCATCAGCTGTGTTTCATGTTCAGGAGTCAGCGGTGGTGGTTGATTGGCTGCAGACGTCTCCTGGGGGGACTGGTGTCTTCAGATGCTCCATGGCACAGGCTATCAGCCGTTCCTGCACTGGGCGACCGCTCATCCCAGGGTGTTCCAGCGAGAGCGGGTGGGCACAGGGTGATATGAGGACGGCCTCACAGCGAGCAGTGCCAGGCCCGGAGGGCATTCCCTGTGGCTCAGACAGAACAGAAAGAGACAGTGGAGAGTATGTGCCTGTGCACGTGCAGGTGTGTGTGTGTGTATAAGTGTGTGGGTGTGTACATGCTCATGGTGAGGCTGCCACCTATCTTTGATGGTCCTTCATTTGGTGATTTTTCTGGACTCTTAGTGTGTTTTGGCTTTCAAGTATCTTGAGTAGGTGATTTAGGACAGTGCTGCTCAAACATCGCTGTGCATTCAGTCACCCTGGAGCCCATGAAAATACAGCCAGTGACCCAGCAGGTCTAGGTGAGGCCTGAGGCCAGCGCTCCTACCAGAGCAGGGGGACCCCATGGCTGTGGGGTCCTGCCTTGCCCAGATTCACACTCTTTCCATAACTTTAAGCCTCATCAAAAACGACTGTTCCACACTCCGTATTTGCATTATATTTCCTCAGTTGCAAGTCAGTGCTTTGAGATGCTCTGGGTGTCACGCCCACAGGCGACAGGTGGTCACAGCCACAGCAGCTGCGATGGCAGTGCAGAGCTGAGCTGCAGGTGGGTGAGCCCAGAGCCTGGGGTTCCCAGAGCCCGGGGTTCCCAGGGCTGCCCTCCTGCAGGCCCGGTGGGCACAGTGGGTGAGAGCAGAGGGGAAGGATGTCTCCTATTAAAGCAGCTTCTCTGGTGCCTGAATACAGCCCCCAGGTGGCAGCGTCAGCCCTGGTGCGCCTGCTCAGTGGGTGTCCCCACGCTTTTACACACAAGACCAAGAGCCAAACCCGGTCAGTTGTAATCCGTTCTGCTCCTCCAGGCCCACCTGCTCGAGCTGTCAGCAGGCCGTGTGTGTTCTCCTGCACTCACCACACTGGGTCCCTCCACCTCCCCCAACCTATTTCCCCCAAGTATCACCAGCTCTGACCTGCACACTGCTAGGGACCTATTTACCCTTTTGTATCAGGGTCATTAGCCCAGTTGCTACTTGAGATGCTAAGGCAGTGCTGAGCTAAGTTGCTTTAGTCTTGTCCGACTCTCTGCGACCATCCCCTGCCAGGCTCCCCTGTGCGTGGGACTCTCTAGGCAAGGACACTGGGGTGGGTTGCCATTCCCTTCTTCCCAGCATTTTCCCAACCCGGGATCAAACCCATCTCTTAATGTCTCCTGCATTGGCAGGCGGGTTCTTCACCATCAGTGCCATCTGGGCCCTTAAGCCAGGGCACGCGAGACTGAAAATAAACAGAAAAGGAGAGGAAAGCCAGTAAAGACAACTTTTGAGGTCACTGCTTTAGGCAAAAAGGCTCAGGAAGAAAAAAAAAAAAGATACCCAATGAAGGAGAAAAAAAAAAAGATACCCAATGAAGTGTGGAACAATCTTACATTCAAATACTAGTCATGGTTGACCTGAAATTCCACTATAACAGGGCGTCTGTGTACATGGCTGCCTCCTGGTAACGCCAACTGATGTCAACAGACACCTGGGAGCCACACCTCTGCTCGGGGCCTCTGTCCCCAGAGGGGTGGACCGTGTGTGCTGTGGGCGCCCCGCCACCAGCCGAGCTAAGGTTTCATCCAGACAACGCACAGGCCCTTCTGCACTGCCGCCGCTGGTCTGAAGCCCACAGCATCGAGTTAATCTTACAGCAGTAGAGGACACACTTTTTTATCCCCACGTGAGAAGCAATGGAGTTTGGGGTGGGCCCTCCTTCGGAATGCTGCCAATACCCCCTCCACCCTGCAACCCCCAGAGTGCAGCCCTTGCTTTCTCCAGTTGCAGCCAGGATGTGCAGCGCTGCCTCCAGCTGTGAGGCCTGGGACACTCGGCTCAGATGAGCACCACGCTTGTCCGTTCCCCCCACGCCCAGCTGTTTCGACCTTGTCAGAGGTTGGGGCCCAGGTTGTCAGTTGGTGCCAGCTCATCCCCTCTCAGACTCAGGGGATATGCAGTGTCGGCAGCTACACCTAGGGGCTCTGAGCCTTGGTCTTGACTCAGGCCCCAGATGGAGAGAGGTTTATGCACAGCCCTGGCCTGAATTAACTACAGCTTCAGCTCTCCCAGAAACGAATCTTAAACCAGTCAATCAGGAAGCGCCTGACAACGCCTGACATCTCGTAAAGGCAGGTACACACCTCATTTCATTGTGCTCAGCAAATTTTTTTTTTCTTTAACAAACAAGGTTTGTAGCAACCTTGAGTCAAGCAAGTCTATCCAATAGCAACTTTTAAAAATTAAGGCATGTACGTTGTTTTATGCAAAATGCTATTGCACACTTAACAGACTACAGTGTAATGTAAACCTAACTTTTATAAGCACTGGGAAACCAAAGCCTTCCTGTGACATGTTTCATTGCAATATTCTCCTTACTGGGGTGGCCTGGAACCAAACCCACCATGTCTCCAGGTCTGCTGGGATGACCTCACAATAATCCACCCAGCTTTAGCCCAAGGTGACTTCCTGTTCCTGCTCCTTGGAACTCCTTTTAGCTGCTAGAGTACGTGCTGCCTGATTCAAGTCACTTTTATTCAAATCAACTTTTAATGTTTTTCTAGGCCTCAATTCTTGATTAACAGCTGTAGCATCAGAAGTGGGGCCCAGAGGAGCCCCCAATGGTCCAGCGAGCAGCACACTGCCAGGCGCAGGTACTCACTGGGTCCCACAGCTTTGTTATCCTGAGCCATCAGATTCTATCTGAACATCTCTTCTTCTGGTCTGGGTCCTGGAAATCGGCTGTGTCAGACTAGGTCGAACTGAGAAACGGGACTGGGTCTGACTTGTGAGCCAGCCACATCTGTGGTTAAACCAGGTCTGACTTCGGCTCAGCTGGGTCCTTGAGGCCTCATGTGAGTAAAGGTCTGAGGATGAACAAGCAGGTAATGGTACCAAAGGTGATCCCGAATCAGCGTCTATAGAGGAGAGCTTTTAACCTAGAGGAGTTTCTGTCTCCTCCTCCACAGCGTCCATTGACCAGGAAGACACCCCCGGACACAACTCGTCCCAGGGCCTGCAGAGGGAAGCCTGGGGAAACTGGAGAAGCCAATAGAGGGTGAGAATCCTGCCAAAGCCAGCTCCACTAGCATCCGCCATGGTGCCCGGTGGGGAGGGAGGGGAAATGTTCTGTTGTCACCTGCTTACCTGCTTTCCAGATCCAGACCAGCAGGCAAGAGTCCTTGTGAGAATTGAGTGGTAACTGTGATATGTGTGCTTTCAGGCACCCACTGGTTGTTGACCTTTTCTCTCCCGGGGACAGATGTTACCTTCTTACTGGTCTCATTTTGTGTCCTGAGAACTAGGCTTAGTTGCCATCAGGTTGGAGATGAGGCAGAACTGAGGGCCGCACCCCATTTGCTGCTAGGGTCCTACTGACTCGCCAGCTCTCAGGGGAATCATCTAAAGAGCTCCTCCTTTGGGCCCTTTAGGGGTGGCTCTGGATTTTGGGGGACACCCCTTGCATTCATGGGGTTGTTCACTGTTAGGAATACTGACCAAACCTGGACAAGATATGTGAAAGTTTTTTTTTTCTAGGTAGCTCTATGGTCAGAAGTTGGCCAAATTAGAAGCTGATATTCAGAGCCTAATATGAACTTTCTTTAAGCCTTCTCTCCAAAGCTGGAATGAAACTGTATGCCCACAGAGAAAGAAAAACATTCTGAAGCCTTTAGAATGTTTTAGGAAGTCCTGCAAAGACACACAGCTCTAAACCTAGGACATGGGACCTTTTGACTTTCATCTTGACTGACCTCGCTGATATGAAGAAGCAAAAGGAAGATGATATAGTTGGGAGGGTGGGCAGCACCTTGGTACCATGACTCATCTCTTGGAAGAATTTAACAACCGCACTTGTCTTACAAATTGTCTTTCCAAGAACAGTAATGTGGCTCTAGAAACAAACCAAACCTCCACCTGTACTTTTTCTCCAGTCCTCAAACCTCCCTGTTCACCCTAGAAGGCTTCAGTTCAGTTCAGTTGCTCAGTCGTGTCCGACTCTTTGAGACCCCATGAATCGCAGCATGCCAGGCTTCCCTGTCCATCACCAACTCCTGGAGTTCACTCAAACTCACATCCAACGAGTCAATGATGCCATCCAGCCATCTCATCCTCTGTCATCCCCTTCTCCTCCTCTGTCGTCCCCTTCTCCTCCTGCCCCCAATCCCTCCCAGCATCAGAGTCTTTTCCAATGAGTCAACTCTTCGCATGAGGTGGCCAAAGTACTGGAGTTTCAGCTTTAGCATCATTCCTTCCAAAGAACACTCAGGGCTTATCTCCTTTAGAATGGACTGGTTGGATCTCCTTGCAGTCCAAGGGACTCTCAGGAGTTTTCTCCAACACCACAGTTCAAAAGCATCAATTCTTTGGCACTCAGCTTTCTTCACAGTCCAACTCTTGCATCCATACATGACCACAGGAAAAACCATAGCCTTGACTAGACAGACCTTTGTTGGCAAAGTAATGTCTCTGCTTTTCAACATGCTATCTAGGTTGGTCATAACTTTTCTTCCAAGAAGTAAGCGTCTTTTAATTTCATGGCAGTCACCATCTGTAGTGATTTTGGAGCCCAAAAAGATAACGCCTGACACTGTTTCCACTGTTTCCCCATCTATTTCCCATGAAGTGATGGGACCAGATGCCATGATCTTCGTTTTCTGAATGTTGAGCTTTAAGCCAATTTTTTCACTCTCCTTTCATCAAGAGGCTTTTTAGTTCCTCTTCCCTTTCTGCCATAAAGGTGGTGTCATCTGAATATCTGAGGTTATTGATATTTCTCCCGGCAATCTTGATTCCAGCTTGTGCTTCTTCCAGCCTAGCGTTTCTCATGATGTACTCTGCATAGAAGTTAAATAAGCAGGGTGACAATATACAGCCTTGACGTACTC
>NW_024070206.1:20118221-20136229 GCF_014754425.2 Oryx dammah
CCTTGGTATCTCTAATTTTCTTGAAGAGATCTCTAGTCTTTCCCATTCTGTTGTTTTCCTCTATTTCTTTGCATTGATCGCTGAGGAAGGCTTTCTTATCTTTCCTTGCTATTCTTTGGAACTCTACATTCAGAGGCTTATATCTTTCCTTTTCTCCTTTGCTTTTCGCTTCTCTTCACAGCTATTTGTAAGGCCTCCCAGACAGCCATTTTGCTTTTTTGCATTTCTTTTCCATGGGGATGGTCTTGATCCCTGTCTCCTGTACGTCACGAACCTAGTCCATAGTTCATCAGGCACTCTATCAGATCTACGCCTTTAAATCTATTTCTCACTTCCACTGTATAATCATAAGGGATTTGTTTAGGTCATACCTGAATGGTCTAGTGGTTTTCCCTACTTTGTTCAATTTAAGTCTGAATTTGGTAATAAGGAGCTCATGATCTGAGCCAGTCAGCTCCTGGTCTTGTTTTTGTTGACTGTATAGAGCTTCTCCATCTTTGGCTACAAAGAATATAATCAATCTGATTTCAGTGTTGACCATCTGGTGATGTCCATGTGTAGAGTCTTCTCTTGTGTTGTTGGAAGAGGGTGTTTGCTATGACCAGTGCGTTCTCTTGGCAAAATTCTATTAGCCTTTGCCCTGCTTCATTCCATATTCCAAGGCCAAATTTGCCTGTTACTCCATGTGTTTCTTGACTTCCTACTTTGCATTCCAGTCCCCTATAATGAAAAGGACATCTTTTGGGGGTGTTAGTTCTAAAAGTGTCTTGTAGGTCTTCATAGAACCATTCAACATCAGCTTCTTCACCGTTACTGGTTGGGGCATAGACTTGGATTACTGTGATATTGAATGGTTTGCCTTGGAAACGAACAGAGATCATTCTGTCGTTTTTGAGATCACATCCAAGTACTGCATTTTGGACTCTTGTTGACCATGACGGCTACTCCATTTCTTCTGAGGGATTCCTGCCCGCAGTAGTAGATATAATGGTCATCTGAGTTAAATTCACCCATTCCAGTCCATTTTAATTCACTGATTCCTAAAATGTCGATGTTCACTCTTACTATCTCCTGTTTGACCACTTCCAATTTGTCTTGATTCATGGACCTGACATTCCAGGTTCCTATGCAATATTGCTCTTTACAGCATCAGACCTTGATTCTATCACCAGTCACATCCACAACTGGGTATTGTTTTTGCTTTGGCTCCATCCCTTCATTCTTTCTGGAGTTATTTCTCCACTGATCTCCAGGAGCATATTGGGCACCTACTGACCTAGGGAGTTCCTCTTTCAGTATCCTATCATTTTGCCTTTTCATACTGTTCAGAAGGCTTGCAGACATCAAAAAGACAGGGATTTAGAGAGCGGAAGTCCTTCCCCAGTGGGACTTGCATTCTTTCTCTGGGCCTCTGGGCTGTAAGTGCTCTCCCTGCTTTCTCTAAGCAGTTCTCATCAGAGGAGAGGATTCTGAAGACTAGGGCTGTGTTACACTCTACTGTATAGCAGTGATTCAGTTATATATTCATCTTTTAAATATTCTTTTCCACTGTACATTGAATACAGGTCCGTGTGTTGTACACAGGACCTTGTTTATCCATCCTGTATGTAATATTTGCACCTGCTAATCCCAGCCTCCCAGTTGCTCCCTCCCCCTTGGAATCCACATGTCTGTTCTCTGTTTCACAGATAAATTCATTTGTGTCATATTTTAGGTTGTAAGTGGTAACATATTTGTCTTTTTTTACTATAATAATCTCTAATCGCATCCACGTTGCTGCAAAGGGCATTATTTTGTGTTTTAATGGGCTTCTCTCATAGCTCGGTAAAGAATCTGCCTGCAATGCGGGAGACCCCGGTTCGAGATCTGCTGGAGAAGGGATAGGCGTACCCATTCCAGTATTCTTGAGTTTCCCTTGTGGCTCAGGTGGTAAAGAATCCACCTGCAATGTGGGAAACCTGGGTTTGATCCCTGAGTTGGGAAGATCCCCTGGAGAAGGGAAAGGTTACCCACTTCAGTATTCTGGTCTGGAGAATTCCATGGACTCTACAGTCCACGGGGTTGCAAAGAGTCGGACACGACTGAGCGACTTCCGCTTTTCATGGCTGAATAATCTTCTATTTTATGTGTACCACATCTTTATCCATTCTTCTTGATGGGCATTTGGCTTGTTACCATGTCTTGGCTATTGTAAATAGTGCTGCTATGAACATAGAGGTGTATGTATCTTTTTGAATCATAGTTTGGTCTGGATATATGCCAAGAGTGGACTGCTGGATCGTATGGTAATTATATTTTTAGTTTTTTAAGGAACCACCATACTGTTTTCCACAGTGCCTGGACCAGTTTCTATTCCTACCAACAGTGTAGGAGGGTCCCTTCTCTCCACACCTTCTCCAGCATTTCTAGACCTGTTAATGATGGCCATTCTGACTGCTGTGAGGTCGTACCTCATTGTAGTTTTGATTTCCGTTTCTCTAATAGTTAGCAATGATGAGCTATCTCCTCATGTGCCTAGTGGCCATCTGTGTTTCTTCTTTGGAGAAGTGTTGTTTTAGATCTTCTACCCATTGTTGGATAGGATTATTTGTGTTTTTTTGTTGAATTGTATGAGCTGATTATACACTTTTGTAAGTTAAGCCCTTGTTGACAACATCATTTGCAAATATTTTCTCCCATTTTGCAGGTTGTCTTTTCATTTTGTTTATTGGTTTCCTTTGCTGTCCAGAAACATAAATTTGATTAAGTCCCATTTGTCTATTTTTATTTCTATTCCCTTGGAAGACTGACCTAAGAAAACATTGGTATGATTTATGTCACAGAATGTTTTCTCTCTGTTCTCTTCTAGAAATTCTACAGTGTCTTTAAAATCATGGCTAAAATTTTAAAACAGACACTACAAGGTTTCTCCTTATGTCTTTATCTTTATCTATGTCTACCTCCAAATGGTATTGCCCGAGTTAATTTGTAAAGAGCTCTATTTAATTAGGTTATATAGACAGGTGTGACATAAATCATATATTCTCAGAAATATGGAAACTAACCTAAATGTTTTTCAGGTTCATATGATCTAGGATAATATTCAGTAAATAAAAGCTAGTTTAAGTCTGCTGGTTTAAGTAAAACAGGCATGTCGTTAAAGTTATTGACATAAAATATAATATTTTTATTCTACCTAGGTTTACTAAAAAGTAAGCTGTTATCTCTGTTACAGAATTTGTCAGCAAGAAAGATAACTTAAGATGATTAGCTGTTTAACATCTTGTGAGATTTTCATGACTGAACATAATTGTTGAGAACAAGTGAATTAAATAGAGATAAGATAAACGTTTATAAATCAACTTTCCAACAATAGTTTTATACTTTACAGCTATGTCTACTTAAAAATAGTTTCCAAAATCTTTTTGGTAACTTGAAACCTTAAACTTATACTGAGAGAAGTTAAGTGATGGACATTCATTAGAGATCACTGAATATCTAGATCATTTCCAAATAAAATAAAAATTCTGACACATTAATTAGTGAACAAATTTTTATCCACTTTTGGTTTTAAAGATATTTGGGTCTCTCTGTAAACAAGTTTTGTGCCATATTGGAAAATTTAACAAGGATAAATGTGCTTCTAGAAATTATAAAATTATTAATTTGCCAGTCCACAGAATGCTAGTGCTAAGGTAGTGTTCACCAAGAATTAAGGATGCTAAGGGTTAAGAACCCTAATCACTAAGTCAGTGATAGTAACTACTCAGTATGAAAAGTAGATACGGAAAGTAAAATGACAGTCCCAGGATAAGAAAGAGGAGAAAATCTGGGACAAAGCCTGGATGGACAGCACAGGATGTAGAATGTCTGTGGAAAAAGAAGTGTGTATGTGGTCAAGCAGGCTAAGATTGAAATGGATTAAAGTTTCTCTAAAAAATTAGTTTTATCATTGAAATACACTGGTGCAAAATTAAGATTTTGATTTTTCCCTTAGGATAAAAAGTTCTCTTCGATTATTGTTCTGCTCTTTATATTATAAAGAAAGAGTTTGTGTTTGTTTCACCTTTTAAGTAATCTGTATGGACAGCAAAAATTTTCTGTTACCAGAATAACTGACTCTGTTTTACGTTGTTTTTATCAGGTCTTCACTTAACAAAACCCAGTCTTCTAAACATTAAGAGCACTGACTTTTAAGGTAAACTTCTGTATTTCCCTTTAATATCTGCTACTGTCACCTTGCTTAAATAGATAATTAAGTATCACTGTATCAATGATCTGTGATCCTACTGAATTAAATGTTCAATCCTTTTGACATTTTCTCATCAAATTACTAAATAGAGGGACTTCCTTGGCAATCAGTGGTTAAGACTCCACGCTTCCACTCCAAGGGGCGCAGGTTCCATCCCTGGTTGGGGAACTAAGATCCCTCATGCTGCAGCCAAGAAATTTAAAAACAAAGAAAAAAAATTTCTCAGTCTTTTTACTTGAAAGTAAACTCAGGCTGGATGGCATCACTGACTCGATGGACATGAATATGAGTGAACTCCGGGAGTTGGTGATGGACAGGGAGGCCTGGCGTGCTGCGATTCATGGGGTCGCAAAGAGTCGGACACGACTGAGCGACTGAACTGAACTGAAACTCAGGTTTTTCAGGAGCCCTCTAGGAAATCAAAAGATTTGCCTCTCATCTTGTAAATGAGATGTTAAATACTTGGGAAGAATTGTCAAATAAGAAATGATAATGATAAACCTTCTTAGGTTATATTTGTAGGGACATATGTTCCTAATATGTATTCCAGAAATTGTCTGAAGTTTCTAGAAATGTATCAATACTTTAGGATAATCATTGGACAGTGAGAGTATTGTATGCCAAAGAAATAACTGCATTTCCTTATCAAATGAAATCTCATCTGCTCTTTAATCACGGGCATTTTTAAGTCTTTTGTCCTTTACAGACAGTTACTGTTTTACGCGTATGCTTTTGGAAAGAGCAGATTTATGGAAAGCACCCTACAAAAAGGCTCTTGACCACTAACACCACTGCCTAGTTACAAGATGTGGAACCTCGGCTGTGTATTTCACAACTGAAGAAGGCCCCACCAGACATCTGGTCCTGTGCAAATGCTGGAGATCACAAATCAAACCAACCAGGAAGAGAAGTGGCTGACATCAGGGTAGGATGCTCCCTCCCAAGAGGACTGAGAACATTTCTCTCCACTCCTTCCCTCTCTGACGTTCCTTTTCCCAACTGCTACCCCAGGAAGGCTTCTCTGGGTCTTCTACTCACGTTCTGTGAACCTTCCTCCAGCCTGGAAAGAGAATGCTATTGGCTCAGGCTATCACACAACAGGGTCTGACCCGCATCTGAAGATCTTGTAGTTCTGTCCATCACAAACTCTGCCCTGATGCCCAGAGCGACAGTTGCTCTGGAGCAAACTCAGCCTTCTCTCTATCATATCAAGACCCTGGGTCTATTTCTCCACCTCTGGTTGGCAACCCCCAAGCCGAGGGAATACAGCATCTAGGTGCTGGGCGCAGAAAGGGGCACCAGCACAAAACCACCCATGCAGCCTGCAGATCCTGGCATTTCCCCTCCTGAGCCTCAGACTAAGCCACAGTTAGCAGAAGGCATTCGTGATTCAAAAATCCCTTCCCTTGGCAGCTCTCCACTGCCCTGGCTAGAAGGTGCAAGAGGCTGTGGTCAGGGACCGCTCCTAAACTGTTCCAGACACTGCAGATGCTGCTGATAAAGCAAGAGCTGCCCAACAAAACCCCGACTGGCCAGAGTTGTTCTTGACTCCAGAAAACTGTGCGATTACCTTTAGCTGAGCACTGAGGTGTCTGCTCTGGCCAACACTGCTTGCTGCGTCTGGATAACAGCCCTGGGGAAGCGGAAACTCGGCTCCCTGAGGTCACTGAACAAGCTGCTGGGCTGCAGAAAGTAGTGTCTTCAGCAGGCTCTTTCCTGACTTACATGACTTTGGTGTAGGTCTCAGGGCCCCAGACACTCTCTGGTGATGATCCTGCTGGGAAAGCCTTAATGTGTGTTTGTAGCACTCACCAGCAAGCAGACCAAGATCTCCCTAAGACTGGAGCAACAACAGAAAAGGAGCAGAAAGAACCACCAACTTAAAGACTGAGAACCAAGGTCAGGACCTGTGAATGCCACAAATTCAGCAAAACCTGCGTGAGCTCCAGTGCAGCAGCTGAGAGGAGCTCCAGTGCCTTAAATCTCAATCAGGATTCTCAGGCTGAGAGTCTGATTAAAAGGTACGTTAGCAGGCCCCAAACAGAGTCGCCTAAAAGAAGCCCGGCTCTCACCAAACTTGAGACCATCAGTGTCGGCTCCCCCAGAACCCGAGCCTGAAACCATCAGCCTGGAATCACGTGACCTGCACCAAAGAGGTGACCCACTGGACAGACAGACCCCTGCCATCACCTACAAGGCAGTAACGTGGCCACAACCCACCTTCCTGCCCAATTGGGCCAGCTGACCGGGCATCACTCACAGAAGCCACTGCAGATCCAGTCCAGACAGCTGCTCAGCACCAGCCGGGGTGGGAAGGGGACACAAAGTGAGTTAGCACAAAACGTCCTGCTCACAAGCGGACCTGGAAGGCACGTCAGACCAGCTTCAGTGCACTCGGGTATTTCAAAGAAGAACGGGCACAGAAAACAAGAAGCTTTTTTTCTCCCTCAAATGGCTGTTGAATTTATTTGCTTGATCAATAATGGTCCTGGCAAAAATTAGTTTACCAACGCTGAGACAACTGTAATGAAATACTGATTTTAAAAATTCATGACACCGTGATAGAAATTAAGAGTTGACACAAACAAGAAACCTTCAGTATTGCCAGCAAATATAAAATAAATGTAACATGACCGACAGGACAGCAAGAAGGCTTTTATACATTTATATTTGACACCTGACCATATTTTCAGTCACCATAATATCTTCTCTCCAGGTTTAAAAAAATAGTATGCTGATTTCTATAACAAAGCTTTTTTTCGTACAAAAATCAAATAATGGCCAACAAGTCACAACAGTGCAATAGGTAGAGAATAAAAAACCGCAGTTAACCAGGTGCTGAAATAAATACTAACCAGGAGAAGAGGATGCGCCCTCAGGGGGTGTTTCCATCACTGGGACGTGTGGGTTTGTCTTCACAGCCCAGAGCCTCTCGGAGCCACTTACTTGGAGCCAGCAGCACTGGACCCCGGTGCCTGTGAGCCAGACGCCTCAGGTAACCAAGGTCGTGGGGGGAGGGGGTGGTCAGGACCACAGCTGACTCCCGAGGAAGTCCGATTCCTAGTACTCAGCCTGGCCCACCGAGCATCCAGCAGCAGTTCACCGAGCCTGTGTAGACACCGACTGCAATCCTGTGTGAGCGCGTGACTACCCATCGATATGGCTTATGCAGGCAAAGACACGCTTACATTCGGGCCGAGCAAGCCACCCACGGTGCTCTGTCCTAATGGAAGGTCGAAGAAACATGCTGTGTGGACGCCCTGGTCCTCCCATGACCCAGGCCACGGGGGTGACTCAGGCGGGGCTGAGAGGGGAGGAGGGGGCCGGCCGGTCAGGAAGGAGGCCCCCAGGACCCGCACCGCGGAGGTGTGAAGGCACGGGCGAGTGGCGGCAGCGAGATCCTGGGGACGTGGCGGGCAGGGCGGCCCCGTGTGGCTCCCCCATGAATGAGAGAAAAATCCTGATTCTGCCGTAATAAAAAAGCAAAGAAAGACGATTTTTGGTTTAAAAAGAAGCCACTCAAGGGTTAAAATAGTTATTTAAGTTAACAAAGAAAATGACTCTTCCAAGAAGCCGACCGTCTGGGACACCAGTGTACCGACCAGCCGTCTCTGGAGGCCCGCGCGCCCTGGCCGGCTCTCAGATGGGTGTCTCCTTCCGCTCCCTGCCTGGTGACGGCCGCGCCTGCTCCTTGGTGGGCGGGGGCGGCTCTCGGGCGCCAGGCTCAGGCTCGGCCAGGGGTTCGGGGCGCGCACGCTGCAGCTGGAGCAGGCGAAGCTGCACCCGCAGCTCGATGATGGCCTCGCGCTCCTCGTGAATGGCCTGGTTCAGGTGGTTGTTCTTGATCTGCAGGGACAGAGGCAGCGGCCGGTCAGTGAGGAGTCGCGACCCCAAAAACAGGCTGAGCCACTGCCCACGGTCAGCAAGCCTGCCTCCCTCTGGGCAGGGCCTCTCCCCCTCTGTGGACCCAGGAGGCTCCCTCCTTCCTGGGGGTGTTTTCCTGCTCAGCACTAACACGATCTGTAAACTGTGAGGCAGAGCGAGCTGCTGCCCGGGGCCTGTCTCCCGGACCCCCAAATGGCTCTGAGGCCAGCAACCCCGGGTGGGAAGTCCCGGGTGGGATTCTCTGTTGTGTCCGAGCTCCTGCCGGAAGGAGTGACAGCAGCCCAGGCCCACAGGCCCCGTGTGAGGCGAGGAGCGAGTCCGATAAGCACGACACGGACCCCAGCGCTCCCGAGGGCAGCGGCCCCGCGCATGCGCACCTCCAGCTCCTCGTTCTGCCGCTGCAGGTCCTGCAGGATGAGCTGCAGTTCGTCCTCGTCCTCGCTCTCGCTCTCACTGTCCGACGAGTACTCCTCGGTCTCACTGCGGCCGTGCTGCTGGCGGCTGTGCGGGGACAGGACAGGGCGGGGAGCATGTGACCTACTCGCACAGACAGGCTGGTGGTCTGCTTCCGGACTGCCCAGCTTTCTAGCGGGTCCACTTGGGACAAGGCCCACCTCAGAGGTAATACAGAGGGTATGGAAGGGGGCGCTCTGCCTGGCCCCGTCACAGGAAGGGCTGAGGCTGGACCGTCCTGCTCTCCCCAGAGTCCAAGTTGAGCCCCGACCCCTGCCCTCACCTCTGGATCTCGGCGATCTCCGCCCGGAGGCGCTCGATCTCTTCCTTCTCCGAGGCAATCTGTCGGCGCAAGAACTGCTCCATGGCTAGGAGCTCCTCCTGCTCAGTCAGGATCTCATTCTCCTAAAGCAGTGACACTGGTGAGCACCTCTGAAAGTCTAGGAAAGGTCGCTCTTCTGGGGTCTCTTCTGTCACCCTGAACTGTTTACGCCCATACACACAACACTGGGGCTTCTCTGGTAGTAAAGAATCTGCCTCCAATGCAGGAGACCCGAGTTCCATCCCTGGGTCAGGAAGATCCCCTGGAGAAGGAAATGGCAACCCACTCCAGTATTCTTGCCTGGGAAATCCCACGGACAGAGGAGCCTGGCAGGCTACAGTCCATGGGATTGTAAGAGTTGGGAGTTGGACAGGACTGAGCGACTAACACTTCACACTTCATACACACACGTTAACACACACATTATAGGAAAGCTTGTAATGCACACCCCTAAAATACCCAGTTTCCCTAATTTCATGAAAAGCTTTGAGCAAAGGCAGACTAACTTGTTTGGGAGCAATGACTAGATTTTCCTCAAGACATAAAACGATACTTAGGAATCCTTGTTATGCAAAGGATCCACAAGAGGCCAGCCAGCAGGCACACAGCAGAGTGCTAGTGACTGTTTCTACCCCAGCCTTTCTGAACACCTTCTCACAGAGAGTCTGTCTGAGGGCCACAGGGGCCTTCAACAGTGTCACCAGGGAAGAAAGGGCCCGGCGACGTGCAGCTTGTCAGTATCACTTGAAAGCAGAGCTGGTGATGGAAAAGTGTTCATAGAAGAAATCTTTCCTCCTCAACACAAGCCACTGTCCTCCTCAACCCATGTCCCCAGGGATAATATTTAAACAGTAAATATGCGTTTAACAGAATATGCATTTCTAAAACTGACATCTGTCCAGGATCTAGCTAGCCCCTCCAACCCAGAGAAAAGAACCACAGCAGACAAAACTTAGGAGAGAACAGAGACGGAAAGCTATAGAAATGACCTGGAAGCAGCCAAGGCCTACATTTCTTTCCAAACTAAGAAGTGGCGGGAGGATAAGAACCTGTGATCAAACGTGAAAGGCGCTGCGGTTAAGTTCACTTTAAAGTCCAATGGCCCAGTCTCCAGCGTGCATAAGAAACCCACAGAAGTCTCCAGTGTGTATAAGAAACCTCTCTCAGAGCTGTGCTCCTCACAGTCCCCAGCGTTTCTAAACACAGATGTTCATCCTTTTTATGAGAGCTAATGTTCCAAGAAACACCAGGATGAAAACTCTGAAATAAAGATGCATCTGGGACCTCACTCTCTCTTCAGGGGAGGAGAGTTACACGTCCCTGGCAGGCATGACAGAAAAGGAAGTGACAGAAAAGGACTGAAACTTCTAGGACTTTAGTTATCTCTGGGATACAAGGATGGTTCAACACACATCAATGAATGTGATACAGCACACAAACAAAATGAAGGATAAAAATCGTATCTCCAAAGATTCAAAGAAGCACTTGAAACGATTCAACATCCTTTCACAATAGAAACTCAACAAAGTGACTATAGAAGGAATACGTTGACATGATATAGCTGATATGACAGGCCTACTACAGATAACATGGTACCCCAGTGAAAGGCTGCAAGTATTTCTTCTAAGATCAGAGAGAGGACAAGAGGCCCAGTCTCACCACTTCTGGTTATGCAGTACCGAAGTACCAGCCAGAGTAACTGAGCAGGAACAAAGGTGTCCAAATTGTAAAGAAATAAAATTGTCTGTTTACAGACAACATGATCTTATACACAGAAAACCATAGAGTCCATCAAATAACTGTTAGAAGTAATACATTTAGGAAAGTTGCAGGATACAAAATAACATACAAAAATCAGTTGCATTTCTACACACTACTATCCAAAAAAGAAATTAAGAAAACAAATCCATTAAACAAAGAGGTAAAATATCTATATACTGAAAACTATAAAATACTGATGAAAGAAACTGAAGACACTAAAGATAAAATGAAAGGTACCTCATGTTCATAGATTAGAAGAAATAATAGTTAAAATTTCCATACTACCAAAGTGATCTACACATTCACTGGAATCTCAAAATTCCAATGGGGTTTTGAGGTTTCCCACAGAAACAGAAAAAATAATCCTAAAATTCATTCAGAACCACAAAAGATTGTAAGAACCAAAGCAAACATCTTTTTTTTTTTTAGCCAAAGCAATCTTAAACAAAAGAACAAAGTTGGAGGCATCACCCCACAACCGAAACAGTCCAGTATTGGCATAAAAACATACATATAGACCAATGGAGCAGAACAGAGTCCAGAAATCAATCCACGCATTCACAGTCAACTGATCTTTGACAAAGACGCTAATAAACAATGGAAAAAGAACAGTCTCTTTAATAAATGATGTTGAGAAACCGGTTTTCCACAGGCAAAAAAGTGAAACTGAACTCTTACCTTCTCTCACTACACACACATCAGTCACCTCAAAATGGACTAAAGACTTAAATATAAGACCTGAAATCATAAAATTATTAGAAGAAAACACAGGGAGAGTTTCTTAACACTGGTCTAAGCGAGAATTTTAGATATGACCTAAAAAGCACAAATATACAGCAGACAATGGGGACCGCATCAAACTAAAAAGCTTCCACACAGCAAAGAAAATAGAGTGGAGAGACAGCCTACGGAAGGAGAGAAAATACTGCAAACCTTACATCAGATGAGGGGTTAGTATATACAAGAAGTTGGACAACTCTATAGCAAGAAAACAACCCAATTAAGAAATGGGCAAAAACTTAAATTGACATTTCTCAAAAGAAGACATTGAAATGGCCAACAGATCACTGTCACTCATCATCAGGGAAACGCAAATGAAAACCACAATGAAATATCACCTCATACCTGTCAGAATGGCTTTTATCAAAAACACAAGAGGTAACAAGTGTTGGGGAGGATGTGGAGAAGAGGAACCCTTGTGCACTGTTAGTGGGAATGTAAATTGGTACAGCGACTGTGGAAGACAACACGGAGGTTCCTCAAAAATACAAAGCAGAGCTATCACAGTTCTAGCAACCCAGCTTCTGAATGTATAAATGTAAACAGGACACTGAAGAGAGATGTTCACTGCAGCATTATTCACATCAGTCAATATATGAAAACAGCCCAATGGCTGATGGATGAATGGATAACAATGGACCTGCACATACTCGTAATAGATAAGCATACACATGCCCACATAAATATACAAACACAGAAAACATACACACACATATATATGTAACGAACATATTCTGACATAAGAAGGAAATCCTGGCATTTAATAGCACAGATGAACCTGGCAGACATGATGATAAGTGAAATAAGCCAAACAGAAAAAGACAAATATCATATGATTTCACTGATTATTTGTGGAATCAAAGAAAAAGTTGAACTCACAGCAGCAGAGAGTACAACAGTGATTACCAGGCCTTGGAGGGTGAGTAAAATAGGGAGGTACTGGTAAAAAAAAAACAAAACAGCTGCACTTGTGTTGAAGGACTGTCTAGAGAGGTAATGCTGATGACAACACTGTACTAAATGGTGGATTATGCCACGAGAGTATCTTTTAGGTGCTCTCATCACAGAAGGTAACTGAGAGGGTAACTGACTGTAGCAGTCATTTTACTGGGTGGAGGTGCATCAAATCATGCTTATACCTTAAATATATATTTTTCTTTTTTTCTTTTTAAAGATCTTGCAAAATACAGGAGTTACACTTACCTGGGCAAGAAGAATATTTATGACTTCCTCGTTTTCATTCATTTCTTCTTTGGAAACATCCTCTTTTGAAAGACTGGCTATTTCTTGTGCAATCTTGGTTTCACATTCCTGTCCAACAAGAGAAATGAAAGCACTGGTCAGCCCACTGTAACACATTCAACAAACTCACACTGTCCCCATTCCTGAAATTTCCTCCCCAGCTTCTAGAACTGAAAAACTAAGAGTGACACAGCCAGCAGAACCTCCAGACGGGGGCATCTGCTAACTGGGCCTTGACAGTAATGTGTGGATCTCACGCTGTGGATGCACTGGAGGAAAATGTTCAGTTTTAGCTAACATGCTCAGCATTTCTGGAACCCTCCCATATAAACTGTCTTCCATGATCCTTCCTTTTTGGAAAGGGTCTACTTTAAGCCTACAGTTAGTTGGTTTTGCCAACAGTACACAGTCAAGTAGCCATTGTCTATCGCAACACTGAGTGTCTCCAACACCACAAAGTACCCTTGGGCTCCTCTGCCACCTGTTGCCCCTGGAAACCACTAACCTGCTTTCCAGTGCTCTGGTCTCACCTTCTTTTATGTTTCATATAAACAGAATTAATCAGTAAACAGTCTTTTTCCTGCCACGTTAAACTTCACAACTTATCTATGTTGTATCAGTAGTTTGCTGAGTAATATGCAAGGATATGAATGTACCCCAGTCTGTATCCATTCACCAGCTGGTGAACATTTCAGTCCTTTCTACTTTTGAGCTACTGATCAGACCTGTAAAAACCACTAAGTATCTGCTCTGTGAGGGAGCACGCCTTCTTCTGTTAGATAAACACTTAGGAGTGGGGTTGCTGGGCCAGACGATAACCTGATGCTTAACTCTGAAACTGCCAAACTGTTTTCCAAAATGACTGAAACAGTCAAGAGCAGTAAAGCAGAGCTCCAGCTGCTCTACGTTCCTGTCAACACTTGGTATTTTTAATACGAGTCATTCTGGCTGGTGTGCAGTGGTTTCTCACTGTGACTGATCTGTACTTCCTCAATGACAAGCGATCTTCACATGTGCTTCTTTATCATCCATATATATTCTTTGGTAAAGATCTTCAGTAAAGTGCTGTTCAAACTTTTGCCTTTTTAAAACTGAATTTTTATTGTAATAATCATACACTCTGGCAGGGGATATTAATAATGATGGAGGCTAAGCATATGGGGTAAAGTAGTATGAATTCTCTGTACCTTTCCCTCAGTTTGGCTGTCAACCTAAAACTACCCTAAAAAAATACGACTCAAAAAATTGGTTTGTCTTATTAAGTCTAAAGAGTTTTTAATATATTCTACTTTAAGAACTTTATCAAGTATCTGTTTTTTGCAAATATGTCACAGCCTCTGGCCTGCATGTTCATCTTTTTAACAGTGTCTTTTGAAGAGTATGTTTTGATAAAATACAGTTTACTAAATTTTTCTTTTATAGTTCATGAATTTTTGTATCCTATTTAAGAAATCACTCAAACAGCTCATACAACTCAATAACAAAAATTTTTTAAAAACCCAATCAAAAAATGGTCAAAAGACCCAAACAGACATTTCTCCAAAGAAGACATACAGATGGCCAACAAGCAAATGAAAAGATGAAATCATCATTGCTAATTATTAGAGAAATGCAAGTCAAAACTACAATGAGGTATCACCTCACACTGGTTAGCATGGCCATCATTAAAAAGTCTACAAATAATAAATGCTGGAGAGGGTGTGGAGAAAAGAGAAACTTCTTACACTGTTGGTGGGAATTTAAGTTGGTACAGCCATTATGGAAAACAGTATGGAGGTTCCTCAAAATACCAAAAAACAGAGTTGTCATACAATCCAGTAAGTCTACTCCTGGGCCTATATCCAAATAAAACTATAATTCAAAAAGATACATGCACCCCTCATGTTCATAGCAACACTATTCACAATAGCCAAGACATGCAAACAACCTAAATGTCCACTGACAGATGAATAAAGAAGATATATATACATGTATCTATATATAAACACATACAATGGAACACTATTCAGCCATTTAAAACCAGTAACGCCATTTGCACCAACATAGATGCAACTAGAACTGATCATACTAAGCAAAGTTAGTCCCCTTATATGTGGAATCTAACATGACTCAAACTTATTTATGAAATAGCAAAAGACTCACAGACACAGAGAACAGACCTGTGGTTGCCAAGGGAATGGGACCATGGGGGAGGAACAGACTCGGAGGCTGGAGTTAGCAGATGCCAACTATTATACACACAATGGATGAACAACAAGGCCCTACTGCACAGCACAGGGAACTCTATTCAATATCCTGTGAAAAACCATAATGTAGAAGAATATAAAAAAGAATGTGTATCTGCGTGTGCATGGCTGATTCACTTTGCTATAATTAAAACAACACTGTAAGTCAACTATACTTCAATTAAAGAAAAATTACTGCCTAAGCCAAAGTCAGTAAGATCTTCTCTGTTTTATTAAGTCTTATTCTACGATTCATTAGGTACTTATTTCTGTATTTGTTGTGTGGAAAGAGGGAAAAAAAACTCTCTTTTTTCACATGCTGCTGCTAAGTCGCTTCAGTCGTGTCCGACTCTGTGCGACCCCATACACGGCAGCCCACCAGGCTCCCCCGTCCCCGGGATTCTCCAGGAAAGAGTGCTGGAGTCGGTTGCCATTTCCTTCTCCAATGCATGAAAGTGAAAAGTAAAAGTGAAGTCGCTCAGTTGTGTCCGACTCCCAGCAACTCCATGGGCTGCAGCCCACCAGGCTCCTCCGTCCGTGGGATCTTCCAGGCAAGAGTACTGGAGTGGGGGTGCCATTGCCTTCTCCGCATATAGATATCCAATTGTTACAGCACCATTTGTTGAAAAGAAAAAACTTCCCTAGTCAATTGTCTTAGCATCTTTGTTGAAAATTACCTGCGCACACATGTGTTGGTCTGTTTCTGGACTTTCTATTCTGTATGCCCATTCTTAACAATACTGAGTGTACTGATCACTGTAGCTTTACAGAAAATCTTCATCAGGTGATGGGAGTCTTCCAATGTAGTCCTTTTTCAAAATGGTTTAGACTATTCTAGGTCATTTATAGTTCCACACAGATTTTTTTTTTTTCCCACAGAGATTTTAGAAAAGCTTACTAATTTCTACCAAAATCACCTTTTAAATTTTGATTGGAATTGAATCCACAGATCAACTTGGGAAAACCTAACATCTTAACAATACTGTGATATAAACATATTTCTAATTTATTTATGTCTTCTTTTTTTAGGTGCACTATCCCATAGTTCACTATCCCCAAAGAGCGTGGGCGGCTGCAACGGTGCAAAAGCGCAGGCAAGAGGAGCTACCGCACGCCGAGGTCAGGGGCAGAAGCCGGGAGGACCCCATGCCTGAGGGGCGACGGCCAAGAGGAGTTACCCCACATCCGAGGTCAGTGGCGGCGGCCGGGAGGAGCTACCCCACGACTGAGGCCTGGGGCAGTGGCCAAGAATGCCAGGCTGTGACAGTGCAGGAATGGCCAAGAGGAGCTACCCCAAGTCTGAGGTCAGGGGCAGAAGCCAGGAGGACCCCATGCCGCAGAGGAGTTACCCCACATCCAAGGAGCAGTGGCTGCGCGGGCACAGGAGTGCCTAGAGGACCTATTCCACGTTCACGGTCAGGAGGGGTGGCGGTGAGGAGACAGCCCTCGCCCAAGGTAAGGAGCAGCGGCTGCGCTTTGCTGGAGCAGCTGTGTAGAGATACCCCACGTCCAAGGTAAGAGAAACCCAAGTAAGATGGTAGGTGTTGCAAGAAGGCATCAGGAGGCAGACACATTGAAACCATAATCAAAGAAAACTACTCAATCTAGTCACACTAGGACCACAGCCTTGTCTAACTCAATGAAACTAAGCCCTGCCCATGGGGCCACCCAAGACAGGCGAGTCGTGGTGGAGAGGTCTGACAGAATGTGGTCCACAGGAGAAGGGAATGGCAAACCACTTCAGTATTCTTGCCTTGAAAACCCCATGAACAGTATGAAAAGGCAAAATGATAGGATACTGAAAGAGGAACTCCCCAGGTCAGTAGGTGCCCAATATGCTCCTGGAGATCAGTGGAGATGTAACTCCAAAAGAATGAAGGGATGGAGCCAAAGCAAAAACAATACCCAGTTCTGGATGTGACTGGTGATAGAATCAAGGTCTGATACTGTAAAGAGCAATACTGCATAGGAACCTGGAATGTCAGGTCCATGAATCAAGGCAAATTGGAAGTGGTCAAACAGGAGATAGCAAGAGTGAACATTGACATTCTAATAATCAGCAAACTAAAATGGACTGGAATGGGTGAATTTAACTCAGATGACCATTATATCTACTACTGCGGGCAGGAATCCCTCAGAAGAAATGGAGTAGCCGTCATGGTCAACAAGAGTCCAAAATGCAGTACTTGGATGCGATCTCAAAAACGACAGAATGATCTCTGTTCGTTTCCAAGGCAAGCCATTCAATATCACAGTAATCCAAGTCTATGCCCCAACCAGTAATGGTGAAGAAGCTGATGGCTGAATGGTTCTATGAAGACCTACAAGACACTTTTAGAACTAACACCCCCAAAAGATGTCCTTTTCATTATAGGGGACTGGAATGCAAAGTAGGAAGTCAAGAAACACATGGAGTAACAGGCAAATTTGGCCTTGGAATATGGAATGAAGCAGGGCAAAGGCTAATAGAATTTTGCCAAGAGAACGCACTGGTCATAGCAAACACCCTCTTCCAACAACACAAGAAAAGACTCTACACATGGACATCACCAGATGGTCAACACCGAAATCAGACTGATTATATTCTTTGCAGCCAAAGATGGAGAAGCTCTATACAGTCAACAAAAACAAGACCAGGAGCTGGCTGTGGTTCAGATCATGAGCTCCTTATTGCCAAATTCAGACTTAAATTGAACAAAGTAGGGAAAACCACTAGACCATTCAGGTATGACCTAAATCAAATCCCTTATGTTTATACAGTGGAAGTGAGAAATAGATTTAAGGGCCTAGATCTGATAGAGAGAGTGCCTGATGAACTATGGACTAGGTTCGTGACACTGTACAGGAGACAGGGATCAAGACCATCCCCATGGAAAAGAAATGCAAAAAAGAAAATGGCTGTCTGAGGAGGCCTTACAAATAGCTGTGAAAAGAAAAGAAGTGAAAAGCAAAGGAGAAAAGAAAAGATATAAGCATCTGAATGCAGAGTCCCAAAGAATAGCAAGAAGAGATAAGAAAGCCTTCCTCAGCGATCAATGCAAAGAAATAGAGGAAAACAACAGAATGGGAAAGACTAGAGATCTCTTCAAGAAAATTAGAGATACCAAGG
>NW_024070206.1:20136239-20177581 GCF_014754425.2 Oryx dammah
GAGTACGTCAAGGCTGTATATTGTCACCCTGCTTATTTAACTTCTATGCAGAGTACATCATGAGAAACGCTAGGCTGGAAGAAGCACAAGCTGGAATTAAGATTGCCGGGAGAAATATCAATAACCTCAGATATGCAAATGAAACCACCCTAATGGCACAAAGGGAAAAGGAACTAAAAAGCCTCTGGATGAAAGTGAAAAGAGGAGAGTGAAAAAGTTGGCTTAAAGCTCAACATTCAGAAAACGAAGATCACGGCATCTGGTCCCATCACTTCAGGAGAAATGGATAGGGAAACAGTGGGAACAGTGTCAGACTTTATCTTTTTGGGCTCCAAAATCACTGCAGATGGCGACTGCAGCCATGAAATTAAAAGATGCTTACTCCTTGGAAGAAAAGTTATGACCAACCTAGATAGCATGTTGAAAAGCAGAGACATTACTTTGCCAACAAAGGTCCATCTAGTCAAGGCTGTGGTTTTTCCTGTGGTCATATATGGATGTGAGAGTTGTACTGTGAAGAAAGCTGAGCGCTGAAGAATGGATGCTTTTGAATTGTGGGGTTGGAGAAGACTCTTGAGAGTCCCTTGCACTGCAAGGAGATCCAACCAGTCCATTCTGAAGGAGATCAGTCCTGGGTGTTCTTTGGAAGGAATGATGCTTAAGCTGAAACTCCAGTACTTTGGCCACCTCATGCGAAGAGTTGACTCATTGGAAAAGACTCTGATGCTGGGAGGGATTGGGGGCAAGAGGAGAAGGGGACGACAGAGGATGAGATGGCTGGATGGCATCACTGACTCAATGGATGCAAGTCTGAGTGAACTCCGAGAGTTGGTGATGGACAGGGAGACCTGGCGTGCTGTGATTCATGGGATCACAAAGAGTCGGACACGACTGAGCAACTGAACTGAACTGATCCCATAGTCACTGCAAACATAACAGGAATACAACAGACATATATATCTGATCTTGTATGTTACAGCACTGCTAAACTCACATATTCAATTCTGTATAGATTCCTTAAGATTTTATAGAGACGATCACATGATATGTGTATAAAGACTAATTTCTCTCCAATTCATATGCCTTTTTTTTTCTTGTTTTGCCGCACTGGCTAAAACACCTCCAGTACAATGTTGAACAGAAGCAGTAAGAGCAGAAATCCTTGCCTGTATACCCAATCAATCCCAGAAGAAAACATTCAGACTTTTACCATGAAGCACAATGTAAATCACAGGTTTTTTTCTGTAAATGCTGTTTATCAGGCTGAAAAGATAAAGAGTTTTTTTTTTTTTTTTCAAGAAATAAATGCCAAATTCTGCTACATACTTTTTCTGCATCTGCTGTTACGCTCTTATCATTTTCTTATTTTTAGTCTGTTAATATAATGAATCTTTAAAAGTCATTTATTCCTCAAAGTTGAAATCAACTTGACAGAGCCTTTAGAGCATTCTGTGAATTAATAAGCAGACATGAAGACAGCTTCAAGAAACTAGCAAAGCAGAGGTAAGCCATCCCATTCTGTCTTGGCTCTGGTTTGTTATGTCACAGTTCCTTTATCCAAGACAGATGCAGAAGCGAGAGAAAGGAAGCCACACCCATCAGGGTCAAGACTGTGTGTTAAAGGCTGATGAGTAACACCAAAGGGTGGACAATGACCACACGAGGCCTGGTTGGTCTGTCACTAAAATCTGATTCCAGGCCAAGTCATGAAGGGAGTAATTAAAAACAGGCACTGTAAGCAAAAGATAGATAATCTGGTAGGCAGAGGAAAAGGAGAAAGGGAAATGCACAGAGGGCATCTGCAGGTCCTGGAGCGCAGGGCAGACATCTCGTTGCTGCTTCCTCTCTGACAAAGCTACTGCCACGCCCATGTAGACCGCCAGCCCTCGAGCCAGAGCACTGCACTGTCTGGTCTCTCAGCAGAACCACAACTGTGACCACCACGCACCACGTGGTCCATCAGACAAATGCCAACTTGTGTCCCTTGGAAGTACTCTTGGATCCTTTCATTGAATCTGCACGTGGGCAGAGATGTGGGACCTCAATCTCAGACTGGCCAGGACACTCAAGAGTCCCAGTGCCAAGCAACACACTAAGCCAGAGGGAGACCAACAGTCTGGCTTGCAAACCCCAAGCTCATCGGGCAGAACACGTCACCTGCCTGTTTCCAGGAAAAGAAAACCCCTCCTGACCTTTGGTACCTCCATGTGTAAAGCCTCCAATTCCCCTGCAGCCTTTGAAATATATCACCACTGGATTGCTTCTCACCCTGGAAACCTGTTCACGGTCCAACCAAGCCAGAAACAACAAAAGTGACATCTTTTAGTCAAACAGTGTAATTCAAAAACTCAACTTCCTAAATTAAAGGAAACACTTCCCTGATACCAAGCTGAAGGATCAATAATCCAGAACTGGAAACATTTGAACAAATCTCCCATCAGGGAACTTCCCTTCAAAAGGGATTTGTTTTCATACATAAAAAAGATAACTTAGAATGGAATATAAAAGATTTTAATGCATTCTTTTTACATTTCATCACAAACATGATATACCAAAATAATAAATTTACTTACTTGTCTTTTAGCTTCTCTCAGTTTTCTCTTGAGGGCTGTCAGAATTCTTTGTACTTCCCATAATCTCTCCTCTTTCGATAAATCCTTTATCCCGCCCTGCAGATCTCGATGTAAACAATTCAAAAGAAACTCCTAGAAAGTAATACACCACACACTGAATAGGATTTCACGTCTTATCATCTTAAAGCCACATGCCATTTCTAAAGATGCAAAATCGACTACTTTTCAATTATCATTAAAGAAATGACATAATGGCACAGATTGTGTTTTCAAGGCTATGACCGAAAAATCCTTAGTTTTTCTGCCTGAGCACTAGGTTCTAATCCATCAGCACACATTGGTTCCCAGCAGTCAATTCACATCCCTTCCCCCAACAATATCAACTACTAAGAAACAGGAACTTGGAAATGACAGGGAAGAAGAGCAAGCAGGGATCTGATGTGTTACATGCAAACAAAAAGATGCAATAATAATCAAATGTAAGTAAATGTCTTAGTCTTGAGTTTCTTACTGGGCTTGCCAAGCACACAACTGACCAGCGCTATTTCAGGACAGTGGGAAAGCACAGGATCTGGGGTTAAATCCTGGTTGTAAAACTTGGTAATAAACCAGGTGACACAGAGTAAGTTATTTACCTCTGCCAACTTTCATTATTCTCATCTGTAAAATAAGGCCAATAAATGCAGCCTTGTTCAGATAAGGCAACATTTTTGGACTGCTTAAAACATACCTGGCACCTTGCTGAACATTTTTAACGCATTATTTCATTTAAGGTCATCTTCTGATCAAACCTAGGAGAGGACTTACTTTTAAATGCAATCCCCAAGCCTTAAGGAGGTTAAGCAATGTGCCTAATTTGGTCACTCAGGAGCAGAGCAAGAATTTCAAGCCAGGTCTTTTGATTTCCAAACCTGTGCTCTGTGTACCATGATATCCTGACTTAATGAGCATGAATCAGCACCACATGGGAAGTTCTGGCCTTGGTGTGCCATGAAGAACGTGCCCGAAAGCTACACACACACAGAAGTGCTCAAGGGCCAGGGACTCATGGGCCATCAACATCCGTTTCCCGCAGGGTCAGCGCGAGGGCAGCTCGGGGGCCAGAGGGCGGCAGGCACACACCTGTCTCCGGATCTCCTCCTTGATGCTCTCCTGTGTCTCGGGGAGTGTGGGCATCGTGGCCATGTTAGACCATCGCAGGGGCTTCGTCACTTGCTTCAGTGTCACATTTCCAAAGAGCTCTTGCACATGTGTGAAAAATACATAGAGAACACGATTGCTAATCTAAAAAAAAAAAGGATTTACAAGAAAACTATTAAAATCATCATTTCGTTTGTGTCCTTTAATCCTCAGGAGTCACAAGACATGCTTTGCTACTTAATGGCCAATTTAAAGAAGAGAATGAGAAAGTATGGATTAAGTGGTAGACTCAGCACTATGAGGGACTGGAGGAAAAGCCAAGAAAGGGATGCAGAGGCTGATTATCATTGATTTATTCTGTTTTAGCACTAGAGCCTGAGAAGGCAATGGCAACCCACTCCAGTACTCTTGCCTGGAAAATCCCATGGACAGAGGAGCCTGAAAGGCTGCAGGCTTCACTTTTCACTTTCATGCATTGGAGATGGCAATGGCAACCCATTCCAGTGCTCTTGCCTGGAGAATCCCAGGGACAGCAGAGCCTGGTGGGCTGCTGTCTATAGGTTCGCACAGAGTTGAACACGACTGAAGCGATTTAGCAGCAGCAGCAGCAGCAGCAGCAGCAGCACTAGAGCATTAAGTGATTTTTTAAATCCTATGTTCTTTATTTTCCAGTTACTATGAGGCATTCTAACACACGCGACTGGATCAACTGAGGAACAGGCGAGCCTGTGGCTATAGAGCTGGGCTGAGCATGGGAACCCCAATTCCAGGGACAAACACCTTCCAGGAAACTCCAAAGCTCAGAGGCTAAGACACCAGGATGTTAGGTGGCTAAATAGCTAGTAAAAGAAACTGTTTCCTCCCTAAGTTACTCTTGACAACACACCTGCATCTTCTGTGACACCACCATCCCTATTATAGAAATACTAAGTAATAATGTAACATTTACCAAATTCTGAAACTTAACTAACAGGAAATTTAAGAAACATCTTGTTTCCAAGCTGTAAGCAATGAGCAATGAAGGAATCTTCAGTGAAAGAAAAAACATTGTTATAGGTAACAGTGACCAACAAGTGACCTGGTGTATTCACCTAGAGGGCTTAAAACAAAAACTGTAACTCCTCATTATTCTGCCCTCTATTTCTGGCCAGAGTGAAATATCTGTAACTCCAATAAAGGAACTCACCACACATTCTATGCCAGCACCAAGTGAGCAGCAGGAAACGAAGACCAGGAATTTACGTTATAAAGAATCTCCACCCACCTCCTTGAAATGCCTCCCCAGGTTAAGATTCTATAAAATAATTTATATAAGCTTCATGACTGAAACCTTCAGGTTAAGTTCCTGACCAAATGAATAATGTTAGGCCCCCGTAGGCCTGAGTCTTTATGTCTGTGTGACATGACTGAGCAGTAATGCTATTTGATGGAGTAACTGAAATCCTTAAAACTCTGCGGATGAACTGGGACTGCAGGTACCCAGGCTCCTCCTCCACTAAGGACAGGTCACTGTCATCAGGAGCTGCTTATAGACCTACACCCAAACCTGAACAATACTCAGATTTCACAGGCACAGCTAAAAGGTGAACATGCTCACCACCTTTCACGTCAACACCATCCACACTGTGAAAGAAAACAGCAACACTCAGGCCAGGCCCTTGCCCACTGTCCCTGGTCCACTGCTTGGTGTAGACTCGGCAACAGGAAGCGCCCTCGCCCCAACCCCAAGGGCCCACATGTGTGCCAGGAAGGCCGTGTACCTGGACAGTGGGGCTGAGCACTATGGAAATGTTCTGGATGTTCATTTTCGTTTCCAGTTCCTTGGCAATAACATGGTCCATGTGCACGATGAGCCAGGAGATGAGAAGGCGGCTGCACTCGGGCAGCTCTTCTAGCAGGCGCTGGAACTCCTGCACCTTCTCGGCCTCCGAGCTCCGGCCACACGCCTCCTCGAAGCGAGGCAGGAGCTCCTTGGTCAGCAGGTTCTCAGGCAGGTCCCGCAGGTACTGCTTCAGCAAACTGGCCACCGTGTTCGGTTCATACTCTTCCAAGTTTGGAGACTCCTCTCTGTCGTAGGCTGCTTTCAGCTCATCCACCTTGGATTTAATTCCTGAGAACATTCAAATTCAGAACAAATAAAAGTGTCAAGGAAAAAAAAAAATCAAATACACAGCTTTCTTCCCCAGCATGCCCACCATTACCCCTGGGGGAGATGGGAAAAGCCAACCTGGCATGTTAACTGTCTGCATACTGTTCACACAATTCCTCCGTAAATAAGAGAGAAGGCTACACTCTGAGGACGAATTTAGCCAAACGCTAAATGATAATGGAAAAACAATATTCAGAACAAATATCACAGCAAACACAGAAACATTAAGCAAATATGCCAATCGATTAAGGGAAAATATGTTTTTAAAGATCATGTAGGCAAAAGTTAAACTACAATTCCAGCGTAAGCCTTCCTCTACATGAGTGGCCAACTGCTTTTTCTAACCAGTCACAAAACTGACAATATAAAATACAACTCAGTACACACAATCACGCTGCAAAAAGGTGTGGGTGAGTACTTTTTTATAAATAAAAACTGTATCAAATGGAAAAGGTGAGCTCACCATCTAAACAAAGTGTCTGAAAATTATTCCCCAATAAATACCTAATTTCTAATAATACCTAATACCTAATTTCTACATTTAAATTCTTTACATGTTTTCTTAATCTAAAACAGGGCTAGAACCAAAAAAAAAAGTGAAATCTGGGTTACTAAAATCAAATTGTTTTGCTTTTCTTACTGGTCAGAAAGAAATACACATAAATGTTTTTAAGACACTAAGTATGTAAGTCTTTACTCCAATCTGCATTTAAGACAGAATTCAGCGACACTGACTGCTCACTCATGAGAGCACAAAGTAGCTTCCGCTGTCTTCAATACTTGAAACTTCAGGCCAAGGTGTGACGCTACAAACAGAATGCCACTCAGCTACAAACAAGAACGAAATCCTGCCACTGGCCAACAGCATGGCTCAACCTGGAGGGTGTTAAGCTACATGAAATAAGTCAGAGAAAGACAAGTACTTCCTTTCTGGAATCTAAACAAACAAAGCAGTGAGTGTAACAAAAAAGAAAAGGACTCAGACATAGAGAACAAGTCAGTAGTCACCAGAGGGGAGAGGAAGCCTGAGGGCTACTAAGTTAGAGGTGGGGAACTAAGAGGCACAAACTTAATGTGCAAAGTAAACACACTCCACAGTACAGCACAGGGAACACGGCCAGTGTTTCACAACTATGAATGGAGTATAATCTTTAAAAGTAGCGAACCACTGCTGTATCTCTGAAACTTAAAGAATATTGTACATCAACTATACTTCAATTAAAAAAAAACTTTAGGCCAGTTATTAAAAACAAGCCATGAATTGAGGCTGACATTGTAATGGTAAACATTACAAAACCTTTTAATGGCATCACAGTAAATCAGTAACTTAATCCAGCACTGACAACCCCCCCCAACCCGCCCAGCAATTCCAAATAGCAAAATAATAATATGGATTTTATTTTGCTATAATCTTCATTTTGAGGTGGAAAAGTTAGAAAATAATTCCTATTTTCTTACTTTTCTAAATAAAATATGGTGAGTGATAACTTTAATCGAAATTCCTGACAACTTCCTCTCTCTCTCATGAATACCTTGTAGATACGTAATTTTGCCCCAGCAGTGCCTGCCCAGAAAATGGCACAAGTGAACAATTAGAATATGTGTTTAGTCTGTTACTCAGAAATTGTTACAAAATGCTTTCCTTTTAAAAACTGAACACTTCAAAGTCTCAGGTACAGAAAGAGCAGATGACAAGAGATTCATTCTAAAACTAGAACTTGGACATGAATAAGTGTGAATCAAAGTTCTCCATGAAAAAGCAATACTACTAGTATTCGAAAAGTCACAGGCACAGTTCTGCAGTCCCAAATGCTGAGTGCAGTATTCTGCCAGAGCCTCACAGATAAACACAGAACTGATCAAAGCGGGTGCTCGCTCTCCAAGGAGCCAAGGACCAGGGCAGCAGCTCAGTGTCGAACAGAGCAGACACTCCACACCTCCAGCGCCAAAAGACACAAACATAGAGAATCAGGACAAAGTCCAAAGAGCCCTCTGAACAACGCTGCAGGAGCCTTCAGAGAAGCTTTCACCTAAAGTGAAATTTCCTCATGCCTATCAAAATCACGAGCGAGAAGCAGCTACGTTAGTATTGTGTAGATCTTTAAAAATCCATCATTAATTTTTCTTAAAAGGCAAGTTTTACATTCAGTTAAATATGTTTATTTTATGTAACTAAGAAGTTATAAGTTAAAATTCAGTGCCTAATTCATTTTCTTATTTTCTATAAAGTAGCAGCATATTAGCCAAAACAGTCTTAAACGACATGTCATCTGTGGGCTACATAACAGTCTCCCCAGTTATCAAACATGCCTGCCCTTTCTTAACAAAGAAAAGGCATATCAAATTACCTTCAAGAAAAGTGCATGAACCAATTAAATGGAAAAACTAAATCTAGTCTCTTTATTCTAAATGTGTATGATCTAACTCATCATGAATATGCATGAGCAACAATGCACGTTACAGCCTCAGTCATGGGAAGGTGATGAGCGACAGCACGGATGTCACACAGCTAGGACTTGCATCCTGCACCAAGACCAAAGCCACACCGCTTTGTAAGAACAGAGTCTCAATTTTGGACCACACGTGTCTTGTTTGACTTTAGACACCCAATAGGAATCACACTCCTGCCAAGCACGAGATGTTAGTTTTCACACACACGGAATGTAAGAAAATGGAACCTAGACTTCACTAACATTATGTCAGAGTCACAGCTGACCTAGAGGAATCCACCCCTGGGGTCTAAACACTTAGCAAGAACAGCCCATCCCTCAGCTGGACTGAGGAAAAACTCACACAACAGCGTCAGTCATGGTGTCTCGTGGCCAAGACACATCCTGGACACAGACGCCAGACGCCCTTCCTCCCCTCTGACCTCCTCCCGGCACCCAGCCTCTCGGGGGCGCCCAGGTGAGGGGTGCTGGCCACACACGCCAGGCGCTGCACAATCAACCTGCCGTGAGCCCTCCTATTGGGAGTGTGGGGATCGAGTAAAAAGGCAGCGTGCGCACACACACACACACACATACACAGTGTGGAGCCTTTGTTCAACTGAAGGACCAACGACATGAATGAGGCTTAGGACCCAGGTCACACTCTTGCTCACAAGTATTCTGCTCACTCCTGTGAAAGAGAGGCAAGCCGACTGGAAGCCAGCAGCGCGGCCCTCACCTGACACCCTGTAGATGCCCTCGCACTTCATGCCGTGCTTCTCCACGTAGTCCACGCACTCCCGGAAGACCGCGGGCAGCCGCACGCCATCGTACATCATGGTCCTCTCCACCGCGTCGGCCAGCGGGACCCCGAAGATGGGCCTGAGGCTCGGGACGTCCAGCTGAGGCACCTCTGGCTCCTGAATCGGCTTCTTCTTCTTCTTCTTCTCCTTCCACTGTTTAACCACGTCGGCTGCTGTCAAGTCTTTTGACTTCTTCTCTTTATGCTTCTCCTCTTTGTGCTTTTCTTCTTTATGTTTTTCCTCTTTGGGTTTCTCTTTTATTTTAAAATCCTTCTCTTTCTTTTTAGAAAAGCTGGGCTTCTTGAAGACATGGATCCCCTTGGACCTCTTCATTTTGGAAGGACTTTCGGCTTCATCCCCTGAACTATCTTCCTGAAAGGCAGCATAGCCTTCAGCTGCCAAAGAAACACAGGAAGCATGAGTCACAGTCTGCTGAATGTCAGACTGTCCATTTTCTATGTTTAAAACAGGACTAAAGAAGAGTCACCTGGCCTTGGCGACCTAGCTTTCCACCTGTGGCCCAGCCCTCCTGTTCTCCCAGCCACTCATCTCGGCTGAAAGGTGTTGCTATGACATCTCTCAACCACAAGAGGGCAACGCGACCAGAGCTAGTTACCCTTGCAACTGGTTTTATTTTATACATAAGTGCAAGAGGAACTTTTACAAACCAAATTACTGTAAATAATCATTTATTATTTCAAATTATTTGGAAAGAATCCCACCATCACACACAACATTCCTGCACAGTCGGAAGAACATCCTCAACCTACACTTCTCTTAGCTTAGGTTTTTCTATTTGGTTCCTGGAATCTGAAGCCGTCTCCAGTTAACAATTGGAGAGGCAGGACTGTGTAGGTGCTCTTTTCCTCCCCACCGCACCTGGCTCCCGGGTCTCTGGCTGGTAAGTTCCTTCTGGGGCAGCAGCAGGGATGGAGCCTCCTCTGGGAAGGACTGACCAGGAAACCCCTAACCTTGAGTGTCGGCCATGCCCCTGAGTCAGAAGCCTGGGTTTCACACTGACAGCTACTCACTATCAGAGCTGGCCTAGTTTGGCTTCCTTGTTTTGGGGTTTTTTTAAAAGCATCTAAAACTCTCCTGTTCTATTCTTTACCCTAATATCTTACAAGCTAAAATAGAAATTAATAATAGAGATTCTATAATAGAGACTAAAGGTACTGCATAAATTTCCCTCTAGTTAAAATACCACGAACTCCACACCAACCAGAATGGCAAAAGAACATGATATTGGGTGGCCAAAAAGTTCATCTGAGTTTTTCTGTAACATCGTACAGGAAAACCTGAACTTTTCAGCCAACCCAATAATAAAAAGCTATCACCCTCCCTACAGAACAGGAATCCCATATGGGCGTGTCGTGGCATCTGCTTAAGAAAACAAATACACTATCTTTCACCATGTGCCCCAACTGGCCTACACAACCTCACCAAGACAGTGAGACTCCATAAGCACAAAATTTCAACATTTATTTTTCATACATTATTTTAAAAAACCAACTTAAGAAACCTCCACCAGAAAACTTGACCACTTCTGAAAATTCCGTCTTTTCACTTGCTACAGTAAGACCCTAAAATACAAAAACTGAGACCCTGAAAAGAAAATATAAAGCAGGAGTCCCTGGATATAGGATGGCAGGTACACGGGACTAGAGCAGATATTTATCTAGAATAAAGCCACACACAGAGGAAACGGCACTTACTCCTTTTTTCCTTTTTCTTGAACTTTCCTTTCTTCTTCCCATGGTCCTTCTCATCGTCAGACACTACGTCGGGAGGCTCGTGGAGGCTGTCGTGGGGGGGTGAGGGCTCGCCCGTGCGGTACAGCCCGGGAAACTTGGTGGGGCTGATCTCCTCGGAGCTGGGGGTGCGGGTGAGCCCGCCGCCATGCTCCACCCTGCGGTGCTCACTGGGGCTGCTGGTGGGGGGCAGGAAGCACTCGGTCATGCTGCCTCCCTGATGACAGCAAGCAGGGCTTCCCGGTCACCTATCCATCACACCTGCGGGAGACAGAGCATCACGGTCACCTGGTGGCCACCAGTGCCCAGGGGCAGCAGACAGATGCACAGCTCAAGAACCGTTGCTGGTTTTGTCATCTTAAGTTGCATTCGTGCCTCACACATGCACGTCAGTTCTCAAACAGCTGAAAGCACTGGATCTTCAAGTGTGAGGAAAATTAACCAAATGAAAGGACACAGGACATCAAGGTAGGACAGAGTTTCTCCTAAAAAGAGCCCGCTGCTGTAAGGGGTTTCATTTTGATTGCTATCCAACAGAAAACCTTAATTTTTCTTAAGTTATGAGCAAACAACCATGAATAACAAGACTCTTTATATAACTACACATGAATAGTTCAGTATCGTTAGTAAAATTTACAAAACAGTGACAGATGCAGTGACTCACACAGGTACAGACCATTAGCTACAGTTACATACGGCATCAGACAATCCATGTGTTGATACAGCTAACAAAGGAAGAACCTCATTTGCTCATTCCTAAACTATATACACAGAACAGTTTTGCTAGAATGGACACCACAAAGGACAAATGTGGATAAATAACAAGGTTCTACTGTGTAGCACAGGGAACTGTACTCAATATCATGTGATAAACCAGGATGGAAAGTATGAAAAAGAATATTTATGTGTGTGTATATGTGTATGACTGAACCACGGTGCTGCACAGCAATAATTAACACAACTTTGTAATCCAGCTATATTTCAATAATAAAATTTTTTAAGAAATAATAAAAAGGTACAAATGTAAGAAAAGCTCAAGATCTGTTCACATTTTTCTTCTTCATTAGACAACGGTACACAGTTTAAGTACCATGTTCAAAAGTGAATTGTGTTAGTTCTTACTCCTCTTTAATGTTTTTATAATATTCATCTGAAAAACTACCAGAATCACTTGTTTCTCTTTGCACTGATTTAAGGCACAAAGTGAAGAGGAGCTAAAAAGCCTCTTGATGAAAGTAAAAGAGGAGAGTGAAAAAGTTGGCTTAAAGCTCAACATTCAGAAAACGAAGATCATGGCATCTGGTCCCACCACTTCATGGGAAATAGATGGGGAAACAGTGGAAACAGTGTCAGACTTTATTTTTGGGGCTCCAAAATCACTGCAGACGGTGATTGCAGCCATGAAATTAAAAGACGCTTACTCCTTGGAAGGAAAGTTATGACCAACCTAGATAACATACTGAAAAGCAGAGACATCACTTTGCCAACAAAGGTCCGTCTAGTCTAGGCTATGGTTTTCCCAGTGGTCATGTATGGATATGAGAGTTGGACTGTGAAGAAAGCTGAGCGCTGAAGAATGGATGCTTTTGAACTGTGGTGTTGGAGGAGACTCTTGAGAGTCCCTTGCACTGCAAGGAGATCCAACCAGTCCATTCTGAAGGAGATCAGTCCTGGGATTTCTTTGGAAGGAATGATGCTAAAGCTGAAACTCCAGTACTTTGGCCACCTCATGCGAAGAGTTGACTCATTGGAAAAGACTGATGCTGGGAGGGATTGTGGGCAGGAGAAGGGGACGACAGAGGATGAGATGCCTGGATGGCATCACTGACTCGATGGACGTGAGTGTGAGTGAACTCCGGGAGTTGGTGATGGATGGGGGGGCCTGGTGTGCTGCAATTCATGGAGTCGCAAATAGCCGGACATGACTGAGCGACTGAACTGAACTGAAGGTGATTTTGAAATTTTAAAAACACACAAACACAAGTGATAACTGATAAATCTGACCATAAACAAAGTCAAAAGACAAGCAAATGTGAAAAGAAAATGTAAATTACGATAGCGGACTTTCCTAAAAAGCAGAGTTCTCACAAATCAATGAAAATTTCAACATAGCAAGAATGTGAAGCAGTTCACAGGAAAGTGAGTAATATCCACATGAAAATAACATTCAAGTACAATTGCAATTTTAAGAACATAAATGGTAAGTTAGAAATTTTATATCAGACTGGCAAAGAATAAAAAGGGTCTATAATATACCAAGTGCTGGTAAAGGTGTGAATATCCACTAAGGGAGAATATCCACCAACAGCTGAAGTATAAACCAGCAGTCTTTTCTGAAAAGCAACTTGGCAAAATCTATCAAAATTTTAAATGTGCTCTCTTTGATCTAAGAATTCCTCTTTTTAGGAACTTATCCTTCAGACATCCTTTTATAAGCATTCAAAGATATGTACATGAAAATAATCATTTTAGCACTGTGAAAGCAAAGACAGCAAAATCTAAATGGCTATCAATAAAAGACATGTTAAATTAGGCTTGATCCAAATAATGGAATGTAAAGTCACACACAAGCCATCTCTGACATAGTAAACCATTGTTAAGTCTCCGAAGTTGTAAAAGAGGAGGAAGAGAAAGATTTTCTTTTATTTGGAGCCTTACCATGCCCATCTATCAATTTACTGCTATTATCACGTTTTTCTAATGAACAGGCCATGTTTTTTTAGTCTCATAAAAATTGTTTTTGACAATATTTAATAGTCTGAGGAAAGCAATTTACAGCACAGTATCAACTTTAAATAAATATATAAGCACACAAAAAATGTAAGAACAAGGGAACTTTAGTAACAATTATCTCTGAATTAAAAGGTTGTAAGTGATCTTTTCACTTGTTTACATTTCATCAGTTTTCTACCAGTAGAGTATACATTACTACTTGCCTAAGCAGGAAAAACATTAAATGAGAAATTTCATCAAAGGAACTGTAAGCATCGCTGTCACTCTAATTCTCTGATTTTACTTCATGGGTCCTGACGGCTGGGTTTTTTGTTTTTTTTTTTAATACATTCTTTTCTTAACCAAAGGGATGAGAGTTTAAAGGGAGCTAAGATGCCACCAGCCTATCGGTTATATATCACAGGTGGGGAAACTGAGGTCTGAAGAGCGGAGAGCGAAACCATGGGAGCAGGAAGGAGCGCAGCTCGCCCCGGCCTGGGCCGCACGCCTCCCTGCGCTGGGACTCGCCTTCCTCCCAGGAGTCCTGCTCGCCCGCTCATACTCCTCTTTCCGCATCAAGCTCGCAGATGGGCACAAGGAATCTTTCTGGAGTGATGGCAACAGTCTAGATTTGGATTGTGGTGATGGTTACAAACTGTAAATTGACATTTTAAGTGGGTGAAATCTTATGGTATGCAAATTACACCTAAATAAAGTTGTTATAAAAAGGATCAAGTACCAGCACCCCTTTCCCCAGGAATTCCCGCTCATGCCTCATGCGGCCCAGGCTAAACCGTGCCCGCCTCCAGAGCTACAGAATCAAGGAGCACACCTGGGCGCCGCACTGGGCCTTAAGGACTGTGCTTGGGGCCATCTTGCCCAATAATTAGCAAGCCCAACATTTAACACAGCACAGGCTGCACGGGAAGTAGTCAGATGTTTCCTTAACCAACTAAACCCACTAACAAGTCTCTTCCATGTTCTCAACACGCTGTGTCCCGGTGATGACACAAAGATGAGGAGAAATGACTTGGCCCTCAGCTTCAACTTTTAACTACAGAAACAAAGAAAGGAAACACATATTTTATTTGAGTTCTGTGGCTTCAGGAACTTTCACATCACCTGACACGTCCTGTGAGAAAAGTGTTTTTCCAGGTTTACAAACTGTAGAACTAAGGCTCAGAGAAGTGAAGTAACTTATCCTACGCCACACAGCAAGAGGTAAAACTGGGATGTGCTTGACGGAAACACACATTCTTTCTGCTAAAGTGCCCTCTGTGTACATGTGTACACACAAACACACGCACACACGAGAGCACACTTATGCCAGGAGGAGCAGCATATTAATGACACAAGCAAAAACGTGGGGCTTGTTATGAGAACAGCAAGAAGACGGGTCTGATGGGAGGAGATTCATGAAGAAGCAACAGAAAAGACATGGAAAGACAAGATGGTTCTGAACTGAAAGCCAGCTGGTGCCGAGCTGAGGAGGTCCTCACCAAGTTCAAGTCCAGAAGTGACAACGCTGGGGCTGAGAGGCATGAGGGCAGGACCACCAATCACAGAAGGCAGGTGGGTCTGGACCGCCTCCCACTCTGTAGTCTGCACATCGGACTGACCAGGAAGAGTTCTGTTCCTGACACACTGAAGAGATGATCTTGCGAAAACCACTCCAGAGGAACAGCTGCTGCCCTGACTCAGCCACGCATGGCTGGGAGGAACGGCCGCTGGCGCACAGGATGGAGTGAGGCCGGAACGGAGGTGCAGGGACGGTCCTGAGCTCAGGGAGCCACAGCACACCTCAGCATCCTGAGTAAGTGGGCAGAAGAGACAGGCCTCGAAGGGTCCATGGGCACTTCAGCATAAACAGCCAAAGGTGAGGGGGGAAAAAAAAAGAAATTCCTACCTCTGAGGCAAAAGGAGAAGTGATGTAAACTTGTCAACATTTAAGAAAGATGTCAGCACAGCTAAGAAAAAGACCGCACACTGACAGGCAAAGAAGGCAGACAGGACGGGGCCTCGAGATACGAGGCCCAACACTGATCCCGGAGGGCGCTTTCTGCCTCTGCATCACAGACTTGCAGCAAAAGATGCCAGAAACCCAGCAATGACAAAAGCCAGCCCTCTCAGCTGAAGGACCAGAAGGGGGCGGTCCTTCCAGACAGAAGACTTCAGGAAACGCTGTCTACTCCATCCAGTAGACAGAGAGCAGAGTCTGCTCTGCAGTATGCTCTAGCACAGACATAACCATGGCAGTGTGGCACTGGAGCAAGGGTGGACAGGTTAGTGAACAAAACAGAAACTCCCAGAGGCACACATACACACAGTCAACTGCCTGTCAACAAAGGCTCCAAAGGAATTCATGGGCAAGGAAAGTCTTCAGCAAGTGGTGCAGAGTAACCATGGGGGCAAGAGAGAAGGTCAGCCCTCCGTCGCATCACCACAAAGTGTGCATGACAAACTACAGACACAAAACTTCACTGCTAACAACTTAAAACTTCTAAATAGAACATATTTGTGAGCCCTTGGAGGAAGAATTTTCTAGACAGGAACAGAAAGCAATTAACTACTGAATTAAAAGTCCACAAACTAGACTTTTTATCAAAAGCAAAAACTTTCACTCATCAAAAGATAGTAAGAAGAAAATTAAGAGTCAAGGCCAAGACGTGGAGAACACACTTACCGTGTGTGTGTGTGTCTCACAGAAGACTTAAACCCAGGATATATAGAGAACTTCTACAGTTCAACAACAGACAATCCAAAAACAAAAATGGGCAAAATCAAGCAAACAATTTACAGACGAAAATCTATGACTGGTCAATAAGCCCATGAAAAAACCTCCACATCACTAAACATCAAAGAAATAGAAATTAAAACCAAAATGAGCTATCAACAGACACCATCCAGAATGGCTGAAGTGCAAACAGAACTATAATTCCTAACGCTGGTGAGGATGTGTGGCACTAGAAATTTAATACACTGCTGGTGGGAATGTAACATTTAACCACTTTGGAAAAGTATTACTATTTGGCAGTATCTAGTTAAACTCTTATCATATGACCCAGGAATTCCACTCCTGAGTATTTACCCCAGAGAAATGGAAACATATTCACACATATTCACATGATCAGAGTAACTGTATTCATAACAGATAAAAAACAGAAACACATTGCCATTAACAAGCCTGGATAAACAAGCGGAAATATATTCACACGACGGAATACCAGCATTTTTTGAAATGAACAAACTAGTCATCCATACAACAAAACAGATGAACTTCAAGATAGCACTGCAGACACCCGAGATTACACAGTGAGTGACTATTCATATGGAGCTCTGGGAGAGGCAAGCTCATCTCCATCACAAGAATCTAGAACTGTGGCCCTGGGGTTTGGGGAAGAGGCAGGGACAGAGTACAGAGCAGCTAGAGAGAACCCTCCAGGCTGATGGCTGTGTTCTGTGTCCTGACAGGCATGAGGGCTACACACACACACACACTTGCTGACACACACGATCGTGTTAGTCTCGGGTGTACCAGTGCTTTGATATTTACGTCCATTTTGAAATGATGACTAGTGGTGAGCCTAGTAACCATCTGTCACCACACAAAGTTATTCCAACATTATTCCACATTCCTTACACTGCACGTTACATTTCGAGGCTTTTCTTTTAATAACCGGGAGTCTGCATCTCCTGATCCCTTTCATCTATTCAACCCTCCAACTCCTTCCCTTCTGGCAACCACACATTTGCTCTCTGTATCTAAGAGTCTATTTTCATTTTGTCTTATTTTTTCAGATTCTACACATAAGTGAGATCATATGGTATCTGTTTTTCTCTGTCTGACTTATCTTACTTAGCAAAATGCCCTCTAGATCTACCCATGGGGGTCACACACACAAAAAAAAATTAAATGTGCCTATCACTGAATTATAAATTACACCTCAATAAAATCTCACAGATTAGGAAAAAAAACCACAGATGCTATGCAGAGATGATCATGAGCCATTAAAAATATGAACTCTCCTCAACTGCTGCAACTCTCACCCTAATGGTTGACATCCCCTCCCAGCCCCCCACACCCAAAATCACTGCAATACTAATTTCTATTTCCAGTCTTTCTCAAATGAAAGCCTATGGCTATCTGGAAAAAATCTCTCTCCAGAGAGAATTTAAGGGAAAAAATGTGACTTCTGTAATAACTAACAAAAACTATTAAAAGTATTTCCATACATCTAGAATTTTACTTTAGAATCCCCCCCAATTATACCTTTGAAATTAAATATTTCATGTAAAAAGAATAGTTATGACAATTTTAACTGGGGTAAAGCCAAAAATAAGTTTCACAAAATCAGACTCAAACTTAATAAAGACTTAAAAAGCTTCACTCCTCTAAAGAACCAGGATACACACTGTTCCAACAGTCTCCACTGCTCACGTACCAGTGTTAACCAGCACACATAAGAGGAACCACTCACCCATGCCAAGGACAAAGCGGTATCAGCAGGAAAGACCAACTGCTAAACCAAAGTCTCCTGAAATGAGGTTTTGAAAATAACTCCAATGATTCATTAAGCTTTAATATCTACACAGACAAGGGCCTCTTCCAAAAAACTAACAGCTTGCTTAACTAGTTCACAAGTTACACAAATCCAGTATTTATAAATGGATTTTTATTAAATACAGCCTAAAAGTCACTGGAAGCAGCTTTTCCTTGTTTTTATGGTATTTAAAAATAATCTGTAAATTAAAAGTCTCTAACCTAAATCTATACAAGGGAATCCAGGTACTGGCTCGTCAGAACATACTGAGTGCTGACCCCCATTAACCTACTGTCTGGGGATGGCCAACTTCATAAGCACATGTGCATGCAAAATACATTCTTGTTCTCCAAATTTTCTCAGAATTAAAGAGCATCCAGATCACAAGGGGCCACTAAGCACCCAACACCATACATGCAGACCCGTCAGAGCACACCATGAGGTCTCAGGGCACAAGGGACAGAGAGATGATCCTGAAGGACTCCTAGCGGGCAGGAACAGGACAAGCAAATTACAAAAGATCACGATCGATTTGCCAATAGGACACTGGAAATTTACAGACAATAAACAAACATATTCAAAATTCTGATAAGAAAACCAGTTTCAACAACCACCCGAGCGTACAGGTAGAATAAAGATACTTCAGAACACAGCGGCAAGGACTGTATTCCCTGTACACTTGCCCAAGAGACTTGGCGGCCTGAGATAAGACCTGATGGGCAGCAAGGAGCACAGGAAGAGCAGGCCTGTGGCCAGCTGGCGACACAGTCCCTGTGACCCAGGGGAGGAAGGCCTCCAAGACATCTGCCTGTGCGGAAAAGAAGAACAAGACTGGAGCTTTAGGAACAAATCCTTCATAAGAACAGAGTAAAAAACAAATAACAGCAAGAGACGACCACTAACTTTAAGAAAAAAGGCAGATGGGAAAATGAAACCATAGTTCTCTGTCTGGCTCAGGATTACACAATGCTTCTGTAATAATCACAATGAAAACGATAGATGCTGACTGATGGAGCCAACACTGCGCAGGGCATGACTATGCTGGAGGGCTGGGGGCAGCGAACCCAGGGAAGGGTCTCAGAGACCCAAATCCTCATCCACCTAACGCCCAGGTAACAGAGGACATTCAAAACTGCCATCTTCAAAAACAGCAGTTTAAGGGTATTACTTAGGTAAAGGAAATAAACACCAAAGGAAATAGCTAAAAAGAAAGCTTCAGCTATAAAACTCGGGGGCGGGGGACGGGGGCAAGGTGGGGACCAGCATTTTGCCTATGAGTCTTGACACTGGGCTGGGGTTCCCAAGGCCACCCCGGGGTCAGCGATTCACTAGGAGGACTCACATCAGTAAGCATACAGTCACGCTCAGGCTAAGATTTATTACAGAGAAAGGATACAGAGCAAAAAAAGCAAAGGACAAGAGGCTGAGTGCAGAGGAACCAGGCGTATGCCAAGGGCCCCCTGGCAGGGGAGACACAGGGACACATATGAAGCACCAGGGGTTTCTGGCTGCTCCTCTGTCAGCCCAAGGTCCCCGAGGAGTCCGGTCATAGCGGCTTTCTCTGCAGAGCGGGTACTGAAGTCCCAGACTCCCAGAAAGAAGGCAGGCACTCTGTGTCAATCAGGCTATTCTACAAACTGCTGAGGCCCAGTAACCACACTTCTCACTTACACAAAATTTTATTGGCCATAAGGAACTCTACTCATCAAAGGAGTTCCCTTAAGACATGAATATTACTGTTCAAGAAAAAAAAAAAAAAACAAGTTTACAAGCTGAGATGAGGCAAATAATCCTTCAGACGAAGCAGACAAGGCTTAGGGAGTTTCCTATAGTCCACAGCGAAGTCCCTGCCACGCTAAGACGCGCGAGGTTCACAGCCTGTCCCCGTGCCGCACAGCAGTATACACAGGTACAGAACCACGCACACCCCCACAGACCAACTGTCAGCCCTCTGGATTGTTATGTAACTGGTCCTTTCCAAACTTTCAACTTTTGTGCAGGTCTGTGAGGACAGATGAGCCTGGTTGGGGTCGCAAACAATCGGGCACGACTGAGTGACTAAACAACAAGTACTTTAACAGACATTTTCCTCGAGTTACTGTTTCTTTTCTGTAGTTGTCTTATATATCATCAAACTTAATCTTTATTTTAATTTCTCTCCAACCCCGAGGGGCTTAGCCAAAAACTTTTAATTAGTGTCCCATATGCCATAGAGAAATTCACTGAATGACACAGTGATTTATGTTTTCCACTCAGCTTCTCAACATTCTCAGTGTCGCTGATTAAAATATGCCTAAAGAGGGCTTCCCTGGTAGTCCAGTGTCCAATGCAGGGGACACGGGTTTGATCCCTGACCCAGAAGACTCAACATGCTGCAGAGCAACTAAGCCTGTGTGCCGTTAAGTCCTGAGCCTGGGCTCTAGAGCCCGGGAGCCACGGTCTGTGCTCCACAACAGGAGAAGCCACCGCAATGAGAAGCGCAGGCACCACTGGCAGGCAGCTCTCATTTGCTGCAACTACAGAAAGTCCATGAACACCAACGAAGACCAGCACAGCCAAAAGTAAATGAGTAACTAATAAAACATCTCTAAGATATATGTTATCAAAATCAGTTTAAAAGATGTGAAATTCCAAAATTAATGATAATGAATACGAGCATGTGAATGTCTTTTTAAGGTTGACAATAACTATTACATGACTGTTAACAAGAAAACAGAAAAATTCACATTTTAGGAAACTGATATAATGCAATACAAAATCAACCTCTGGATGAAACACAAATCTGCAAAGCACAGACTGTGCCCATTATTTAGGTGAACATAAAAACTCTGATGTTCAGAACTCCAGGTGTCAGGAAATGAGCAGCCAGAACATACAGTATATCTAGCAGCCAGAAATAATTCCACCTCTGCCTGGGCTGAAATGCTGGGGAGGACACAGTTCAGCTCTGCACACAGCTGTCCAAATCAAAGGGCATGTATGTATAAGTATGGAGAGAAAAGTCCACTGCCTTTACACAAAATCCAAAGTGCTATATCATCAGCAGTCACAAACACCGAGGACCAAAAAGAAAATTTTCTAATAAAAAAACCCCTGTGACCTAAGTGGGAAGGAAATCCAAAAAAGAGGGGGTATGTGTATACGTACAGCCAATTCACTCCGCTGTACAGCAGAAACACAACACTGTAAAGAAACTAGACTCCAATAAAAATTAAATTTTAAAAAACTTATTAAATATCATTTGGGACTTAACAGTAAAACAGCACATTTTTAAAGTAACAGTATATCCTTTGGCTGGAAGACAGGTGGTATCTTTCCTGCCATATCTCATAATCACATGATCTAATCTCAAGTAAATCTTAAATCAGAACTTAGCTTGGAAACAGGGGAGCCCAATAAGCCTCATTTAATGATTTTTAAAATGCACACCATCGATTACAATAGAAAGTGGGTAAAAGCATCTAGTCCATTGTTCCCTGACTGTGCGCAGAGGGACCCAGGGCACTGCGAGCAAACTGGACAGGTCTGGGGTAGCTCAAACTGAGGGAAGCACAGTGCTACTCGACACGTGTCAGACACTGCACAGCTACCAGAAAAGACGGTGGCTTTCAACACTCGACTGCACATTCCCTTCAACAGCATACCTTCATAAAGCAGAGTTTTCTAAGGGTCTTTAAAAAATCAACAGAGAACAAGAAATAAGGGTTGTGATGTTCAATCGGATTGCAAAGTATCATAAGTGGCACAGTGCTCAATGGACACACACAGACCACTAATTTTAGTTATTTAAGATAAAAATTATTTTCTCTTTCAGCTTATGTGTATTATTTTTTTTTCAAATGGCTAAGTTGCCTGTCAAGTGGGCCTTAGGAAGTATCACTAGGAACAAAGCTAGTGGAGATGATGCAATCCCACTTGAGCTATTTCAAATCCTAAAAGGCAATGCTGTTAAAGTGCTGCACTCAATATGCCAGCAAATTTGGAAAACTCAGCAGTGGCCACAGGACTGGAGAAGGTCAGTTTTCATTCCACTCCCAAAGAAAGGCCAAAGATATGCTCAAATTACCACACAACTGCACTCATCTCACACACTAGCAAAGTAATGCTCAAAATTCTCCAAGCCAGTCTTCAACAGTACATGAACCGTGATCTTCCAGATGTTCAACCTGAATTAGAAAAGGCAAAGGTCCGTCTAGTCAAAGCTATGGTTTCCCTGTAGTTATGTATGGATGTGAGAGCTGGATTATAAAGACAGCTGAGTGCCAAAGAATTGATGCTTTTAAACTGTGGTATTAGAGAAGACTCTTGAGAGTCCCTTGAACTGCAAGGAGATCAAACCAGTCAATCCCAAAGGAAATCAACCCTGAATATTTACTGCAAGGACTGCTGCTGAAGTTGAAGCTCCAATACTTTGGCCACCTGATACAAACAACTGACTCACTGGAAAAGATGCTGATGCTGGGAAAGTTGGAAGGCAGGAGGAGAAGGGGATGACAGAAGATGAGATGTTTGGATGGCATCACCGACTTGATGGACATGAGTTTGGGCAAGCTCCGGAGTTGGTAATGGACAGGGAAGCCTGGTGTGCTGCAGGCAATGGGGTCTCAAAGAGTTGAACATGACTGAGCAACTGAACTGAACTGAAAGTTGCTAAGACATAAATACATATTTAGTTGTGTGAGCCTAACAACATAATTTAACATACTATTAAACATTTCCATTAGGCTGACGCCAGGTCAAATACATAAGATATGTATGAGGCTGAAATATCAAGTCATAAAAGAAATGAAAGATGCTTGGAATCAAGACAAAAGGACTCAGAAGTCAACTAGAAGATGCTCCCACTGGCCAAAGAACCAATAAAATTAATAACTGCCATGAACTAAAGTATCAAGTATATTTAAATTCATGAGTTCATAAGGACATTTAAAAATAAAATTCACTGATCACTGTGAAGGATATGAGAACTAGAGAACCGTGTAATTGTTTGGAATAACTGGCAAGTAAAGGAGGGGGGAGCATTTATTCTGAACCTCCTATACAAAGTATAGTTCAGCCAAGTTTCCTTTTATCAAAATCTTCCATGTAATAAACAAAGAAATAAAAGACTATCACCACTTAATAAGCAATTTAAAAATAGATACTGGCAACGATCAATGGCTGTTAATATCACAGACAAAAAAGACATCAGCCCGGAAAAAATAAACTGATAAAACCTTATTCTGATTAAGTCTCAAAACATACGGACATACAATGTATTTTATTTAGCTAATACTAAAGAAAAAGAGAGGGGAAGGAGGAAGAGTAGGAGAATGAAAATAAAAATTAAGACACTTAGACCGAGAGGAGAAGGGGACCACAGAGGATGAGATGGCTGGATGGCATCACCGACTCAATGGACATGAAGTTGAGTAAACTCCGGGAGTTGGTGAAGGACAGGGAGGCCTGGCGTGCTGTAGTTCATGGGGTCGAAAAGAGTCGGACACGACTGAGCAACTAAACTGAACTAAAGACCAAGAACGAGAAGACAAGGAGAAAATATTTGTAGAAGACATACCTGATACAGGACCATTATCCAAAATACACAAAGAACTCTGAAAACTCAGCAATAAGAAAACAAAACAATTTAAAAATGGGTAAAAGACCAGAATAGAAACATCACCAAAAAAGATACAAATGACAAATAACCACGTGAAAAGATGTTCCATATCATATAGCATTGGGGAATTACAAATTAAAACAGCAATGAACTTGACAAAAATAAATCTAGATTTTAAAAAATTATTTCTGTGTGTGGTGATGAATGCTAACTAGATTTACTGTGGTGATCATTTCATAATATATACAAATATCAAATCTGGCTTTCAATTTGCAGTGCTTTTGATTTAATTTAGCCTCCAACTGATTATGATCATGCTTCATTTTATCAAGGTATACTCTGAAAGCAACTCCAAACAAGTTCTCCTAGTATTTTTGTCGTTCAGCTAGTATTTTTGATTTTAATTACTTTTAAGGCAAAAGCTTCACATTTAAATATCTATACAACCCTTTAAGGTGATCAGTTTCATGGACTTCATTCAAACTGATCAACTGCAAAGAAACAGACCTAGCGCCTGGTGTACAGTAAAATAAAAGCCTCATTCCACGATTTACACTACGATTGTTTAGAACAGAAGGCATACATGTTTAAACATTCTTTGCTCATATGTGTATAAAACGCCTCTGGAGGAATATACCAGAAAAGCCTAAGTTGTGATCTCTTCAGTGTTCCTTAATGGCTCACCCAGGCCCCCAGTCCTCAGGAAAGAAATTGGGAGAGACCCTGATGGGGAGAGAGCCTGTGGCACAGCTGCGTGTCTAAGTACCATCACCCTTCACAGACGGGGTTTCCTTATCTGTCAATATTGACACCGACCTGCCACAGCACTGCCAAGATTAAACAAAACAGTATTCGTGGTCTACAGCAGGTACGCAGTAAGCAGCAAAAATAATAACTACATAAAAGCAACAATATAAAATTCCTGGACAAAACTTGAGATTTTATAAACTATATCCTCCACCCATAAAAGTGAGAAAAGGAAGAGTTTTACTATTTTTTCTTTCCTTGACTCCCATTTTAAATAACATTCAGAAAATCACAGGTGCACTGTTAAAAAAAAATCATAAACAAATATAAGAAACCTGGAGAAAAAGTACTGGCACTCGACATGACAATTACTTTGCAAACTAATAAAAACAAAAAGCGATTGAGGATTTGAATCTGAAGCAAATAGTTTTAAAATGAAAAAAAACGGAATTTAAAGATTCTGTTTTTCACCCACCGATTTTCTAAAGAGGAACAGGTCTGATGCCCAACACTGGAGGGTGTGGTGAGACAATCACATGCTGCTGGAAGAAGTGTAAACGGGCTCATTCAGAAGGCAATTCAGCAGCATCCACCAAAAATTAACACTCTAACCTAGCAAATCCACTGTTAAACCCTGTCCCCCAAATAGACAAAAGTAAGCAAAGCACCATTTTTGATGGCCAAAAAACCTTTATTATGTTGCATCTCTACAAGCACCTCAAATTCTTTAGGAAAAAAGCCAAGAACAGAGAAAAATACTAACCCAACTATATGCTGTCTACAAAAGACTCACGTGAACTATAGTAACAGAGGCAGCCTAATAATGAATGGAGTGCTAAATAAACAGATGGAGGGATGGCGGTAAACTGATCGCCTGAGTGCTCAGTTGCTAAATTGTATCCAACTCTTTGCAACTCTATGGACTGTAGCTCTCAAGGCTCCTCTGGGATGTCCCAGGCAAGAATACTGAAGTGGGTTGCCATCTCCTTCTCCAAAAATGATAGCTTAAGGAACTCTAAAAGTTCACCTTCAGAAGAGCCAACTAAAACCAGTCAGAATCCACTTTAACCCTGGAAACTATTCAGAAGCTTGCAGCAATTTAGGGAGCATTTATTCAAGAAAAACAGTTGAATCTTAGTGAGAAAGTAGGATTCTGTGATATTTAACTCACTCTGATCCTATCCTAGGCTTCCCAGATCAGTGGCAGCCTTGAAAATAACAGCCCACATTCCCAGCACTGGCACAGCAGAACAAACCTCATTCACAAACAAAGTGAAATTATTATTCCAGGCTCTCCGGAAGACCTACCTGCAGAAGCAGCCCGCCTTATCTCACCTAAATGCAGTTACCTCAGAACTTCCCCCATGTCCAGGGCTATGCCTGCTAGGGGGCACCCAGAGAGAGGTGTTAGCAGCGCTGCCCCCTGAAGCAACAGGCAACAGCTGGAGTGAACACTCCCTCCAAACCATGAGAAGAAAAGCTGAGCAGGGAGATGTTCTGGGGAACAAAGACCTTAAACTGCTGCAACAAATTCCTGGAAATCAGGAGAAACGTGGATGCCCAGCGCCAGGCACACGCTCAGGACACAGAATTCCTGGCTGATCATTTTTCCTTGCAGCAGTGTGACTGTGTCACCCACTGCCTTCTCGCTCCCGTGGTTTCTGATGAGAAGTCAGCTGATGATGACACTGAGGATCCCTTGTATGTGACGAGCCACTTCTCTCACTACTTTCAAGATTCTCTCTTTGTCTTTAAACCAGTCGATTAAGAAGTGTCTTAGGTGGATCTCATTGAGCTCATCCCACCTGAGAAAGCCCTCCCCACTCACCTCTGGATGATCTTGACGTCTGCACAGACAGAAACAAAGACTAAGACCAAAGCTGTCAAGTGGCTGAGTGCTGAAGCTACACCCAAGAGATACACAGCTGTTCTGGTAGCTTACTGGTCTGCTAATGACTGGACATTAGCAGCCAAGAGAATAAAACAGGAATAAATGTAACCAAGGAGGTGAAAGACTCATACACTGTGACTACAAAACACTGCTGAGAGAAATTAGAGTAGACCGAAATAAACTCCTTTTTAATGGGATAATTCAGTACTGTTAAGATGACAAAGTATTGCTGTAATTCAAAATGATCTATAGACTCAAGACAAAACTTCAACAAGCCTTTATTGCAGAAATGGAAATCTGAGCCTCAGTATGGAACGCAATGGGCCTCGAATACCCACACAAAAATAATGAAGAAACAAAGGGGGAAGACTCACACTTCGTAATTTCAAAAGCAATTACAGAACTAGAATAACCAAACAATGTGGCACTGGCATCGGGATGAGCATGCAGACCTGCAGGGTTGGTCTCGAGAGTCCAGAACAAACCCAGACATCTACGGCCAACTGATTCTCAACAAGGGTGTCCATTTTCACTCCATGGGGGAGAAATGGTCTCTTCAACAGACAGGAACGGGATAATGAGATTTCCACGTACAAAAAAACAGGCCCTATCTCAGACCACATACAAACATTCACTCAAAATGAACCAACGCCTACATGTAAGAACTAAAACTATAAAACTCCTAGAGGAAAACACAGTGTAAATCTTCACGCCTGTGGATTTGGCAATGGATTCACAGACAGGACGCCAAAATCACAAGCAACAAAAGAAAACACTGATAAATTCTACTTCATCAAAATTTAAAACTTGTGTAGATCAGAGGGCATTATCAAGAAAGTAAAAAAGACTACCCAGAGAATGGAAGAAAGGATTTGCAGAGCACATATACTGATAAGGGGCTTCCCAGAGGGCTCAGCTCCTGGAATGCCGGAGGCACAGGAGATGTGGGTGGATCACTGGGTTAGGAAGATCCCCTATAAGAGGAAATGGCAACCCACTCCAGGATTCTTGCCTGGAAAATTCCATAGACAGGAGTTTGGTGGGCTATGGTCCACCGGGTCGCAAAACAGTAGTAAACAACTGAGCATATACTGATAAGGGTCTACTATCCAGAATATACAAAGGAACTCTCACAACTCAACAAGAAGAAGACAACCCAAAGCGAAGCTAGGAAAAGGACCTGAATAAAGATTTCTCCAAAGAAAATACACAAATGGCCAATAAGCACATGAAAAGAAGTTCAACACCATCAGCCACCAGGGAAATAAATGCAAATCAAACCCACAATAAGTTACCAATTCACATCTACCAGGATAGCTTAAATTTTCAAAAACCAGAAAATAACAAGTGTTGGTGAGGACATGGAGAAATGAGAATCTTTACACTGGAGAGTGAAGTGGTGCAGCTGCTTCGGGAAACAGTTTAGAAGTTCTTCAAACTGTTCCAACATAAAAGTCACTACATGATCTGGCCAATTCTACTCTTAGGTATGTACCCAGGAACAATGAAAACATGTATCTACAAAAAACGCTGCACATGATTATTCACATCAGCACTATTCAAAATGGCTGTAACATAGAAAGAACATAAATGTTCAACAACTTATGAATAAACAAAATGTGGAATATTCCAGCCAGTGGGATATTCTCAGCAATGAAGAGGAATGGAGTCCTGACACCTGCTACAAAATGGACAGGTCTTGAAAACATGATGCTGAGTAAAACCTGGTCACAGATGATCACATATATGATTCCATGCACGTGAAATGCCCGAAACAGGCAAACCCACAGAGCAGAAGCAGATTAGCGGCTGCTAGTGAGTGGGAGCAGGGAGAATGGTGAGTGGCTGATAATGAAGAAGAGCAGAAATGAAAGATTCTAAAATTGATTGTAGGAGTGACTGCACCCCTATACACATTAAAAACACTTTAAATTGAATTGTACACTTTAAAAGGATCAATTTTATGTTATATGGATATCTCAAGAAAGGTAGCATGAGGAAAAATTCAGCAATTTCACGCTCCTCTTTCACCCTCATCAAGAGGCTCTTTAGTTCCTCTTTACTTTCTGCCATTAAAGTGGAATCATCTGCATATCTGAGGTTGTTGATATTTCTCCCAGCAATCTTGATTCCAGCTTGTGATGCATCCAGCCTGACATTTCGCATGATGTACTCTACATGTAAGTTAAATAAGCAGGATGACAATATAAAGTCTTATGTACTCCTTTCCCAATTTTAAACCAGTCAGTTGTTCCATGTAAGGTTCTAATTATTGCTTCTTGACCTGCATACAGGTTTCTTAGGAGACAGGTATGGTGGTCTGGCATTTCCATCTCTCTTTAAGAATTTTCCAGTTTTTTGTGATCTATACAATCAAAGGCTTTCATGTAGTTGAGGAAGCAGATGTTTTTCTGGAATTCCCTTGCTTTCTCTACGATCCAACGAATGCTGGCAATGTGATCCTCTGCCTTTTCTAAACCTAGCTTGTATATCTGTAAGTTCTCCATTCATGTACTGCCGAAGTCTACCTAGCTTGAAGGATTCTGAGCACAACCTTACTAGCATGAGAAATGAGCACACTTTTATAGTAGTTTGAACACTCTTTGGCACTGCCCTTCTTTGCGACTGGAATGAAAAGTTAAGATCATGGCATCTGGTCCCATCATTTCATAGCAAATAGAAAGGCGAAAAGTGGAAGCAGTGACAGATTTTATTTTCCTGGGCTCCCAAATCACTGCAGATGGTGACTGCAGCCATGAAATTAAAAGACGTTTGCTCCTTGGAAGAACAGCTATGGCAAACCTAGACAGAGTATTAAAAAGCAAATACATACTTTGCCGACAAATGGCCATATAGACAAAGCCATAGTTTTTCCATTAGTCCTGTACGAATGTGAGTGTTAAACCACAAAGAAGGCTGAGTGCTGAAGAAGTGATGCTTTCGAACTGTGATGCTGGAGAAGACTCTTGAGAGTCCCTTGGACAGCAAGGAGATCAAACTAGTCAATCCTAAAGGAAATCAACCCTGAATATTCATTGGAAGAACTGACGCTGAAGCTTCAATACTTTAGCCACCTGAAGTGAAGAGCCAATTCATTCAAAAAGACCCTGATGCTCAGAAAGATTGAAGGCAAAAGAAGAGGGCAGCAGAGGAAGAGATAGTTAGCATCACTGACTCAACAGATATGAATCTGAGCAAATTCTGGGAAATAGTGAAGGACAGGGAAGCGTGGCATGTTGCAGTCCATGGGGTCACAAAGTCAGACACGACTTAGCGACTGAACAACAAGGAAAAAGCAGGCTCAGGTCTTTAAAAGCTCCTTCCTATCCCTTTATTAACCTCTGGTAACACTTTTTCCTATTCGTCTCTTAACAGCTGAAAATTTGTTTATTCTTGAAATAACCTACATTGGCTTTCTCCACTCTTGACTTTCCATTTACACCTCAACTCAATCGAACAGCTCCCTCCCCAGATGATAGCACTAAGTAGGATGCTATGAAAGTGCTCTCAGTTATTAAACTCAACAAACTCCCAACAACCCAGTTTTCCTCAAGTTCTCAAAGGCAACATATAGCTTCCTTTATTTTTTATTTTTTTTCTGGAGAGGCAGTTGTGAAGTACAGCTTCCTTCTGAAATGATCCCATTTGGGCTTTTAAACCATTTTCTCACAATTTCTCGACATTTCTAAACACACAGGAATTTCCCATTTCAGTTCTTCTTCAATTTGGCTTCAAATGCAACTATTCTCCATGCGGAAACTCTTCCTATGCCGTGTTACCTAATGAAAAGCCTCAGGTACCACCTATGATAGATCCTGATGGCTCTCCTACCAAGACCTCTCCCGTGTGCTCCAAACCCACGCGCCTGACCCTGTAGCATTTCCACCTGCATGTTCTTTAGGTAACTCCTCCTCAATGTATCCAAGAGCCAAAATACTGTTCCTCCCCAGATCTGCGGATCTTTCTGAACTCCCTGTCTCAGTGTACTTTCCTGTTGTCTATTAAATCACCCAAATTAAAATCCAGTTATCTTGTGCTACTATTTCTCACTTCCCAAATCCAATTCTCACTGAATCCTGTTAATTCTACCTTGTTTTGTGCTATTAACTTACTCCTCCGCATCTCCACCAGAGAAGGCGATGGCACCCCACTCCAGTACTCTTGCCTGGAAAATCCCATGGACGGAGAAGCCTGGTAGGCTGCAGTCCATGGGGTCGTACAAGTCATTCAAGACTGAGCCACTTCACTTTCACTTTTCACTTTCATGCTTTGGAGCAGGAAATGGCAACCCACTCCAGCATCCTTGCCTGGAGAATCCCAGGGACGGGGGAGCCTGGTGGGCTGCCATCTATGGGGTTGCACAGAGTTGGACACGACTGAAACGACTTAGCAGCAGCTGCATCTCCACTGACCCTACCGTAGTTTAGGCCCTTATCTGTCACCTCAAATATTACAAAAACTGCTCACCATCCTCCTACATCCTGCCTTGTCTTCCCTCCATCCCTTCTGACATCTGTATGAGACCAGAGTGATTTTCCTAAAATGAAAACCTTATGACTCTTGCCTGGTTAAAATCCATACGCTCTATTATTATCAAGAGAAAAAGCCCTCGAGAACCCTCAGGATGTCATGGGGACCGATCTGTGCAGCCTCACCTTCTGCTACTGATCCCATAAGCCAATGCTACAGCTGCAGAGAACGACTTTCCACCCTCACAGTCCTCTGGTTCAACTTTCCCTTGGCTTTAACCTCTTCTCCTGCAATTTCTGCCTCCTTCATGCCAAAGCCTTCTTCAAGTTTAAGGACATCAAGTCTAAAACACCTAATACAAGGCCTGACACACAGGGAAGAGTTACAATGTAACTCTGTAACTCTAGTCCCTATGAGAGAGGCTTAGGCCTGTTTATCCTGTCTCAGTGACTCCTGTCTGCTTCAAGGTAAAGCTGAAATTACTTCTCCTGTCTACAAAACTCTTCCTAATTTGGCCTCTGCCTACCTCCTGGGTTTCACAGCTTGCCACCACCCTCCACCCTTGTGGGCCATACCTGCAGATCCCACACTCACTCTGTAAGTTTGGACTCCTGGCTTTTCTCAAACAGATCCTCCTACCAAAATGCCCATCCTGTCTGAGCCTGTCTCCTCGCTGTTCTCAGCCACCCCCCCCATAGTTTTCCCTACCACAGCCCCCTTCCACACTCTCCTCCCTGCCCCTTTAAAACTGACCACTACGTCCCCTGTATACCCACCGTGCCCCTGGCCTTCCTCCAGTTAAAGCAATCTCAAAAACACAGTCTTCATGGAAGTTCAAGTAAGAGATAGTCTTAGCATCCTGAAGGCAGGGGCACTACCTTATCCATCTGTAAGTCTTCACAGTACCTGCTACACAGAAGTTAAACTAAATGACCTGCACTTTTACTTATTTCCTCTACATATACTAACAAAAGCTTCTATTGGAGATTTTCTTCCAAAAAAGAAAGAACATACTTTGCGGTTACATTTTGGGCCCAATCTCTCTTTGTAAAGGAAACACCGTAATTAAAGTTATTATGCACTTTCTGATATTACTTCTATTTTTCTAAATCAAGGGAGAAATGGTCCCTAGAAGACCTAAAAGGAGCAATACTATTTTAAAGAGATAATAAATTATCTCTCGCAGCTTCGAGATACTGTTTAAAAAATTACTTCCCAGCGGTTCCTGTTTAGCTAGCCCACCTCGCTTCCTTTTATGGGTCACTCTGAAAAGTGGAAACCCCTCTGCTAACTAACTTCCTTCCTGCCGGCACCATCTGCCGAAACAGCTGACAGCAATTAACCCGTCCTCAGGAAGACACTCAAAAAGGAGTTACCAAGTGGCCAAGCTAATTCCGAAGGCGGAAAATGGATTACCTTTCTCATTTCCAGACGAGACTCCGTGACCAGCGAACCGCCCGTGGCCGGCGCCTTTCGGAGAACGTGAGCGCTTCTCCGCCGAGCACCTGCACCACCACCGGGGCCGCAGGGCGGAGACCCGCCCGCTCCAGCCGCACAACCCGCGGTGACCGGCTCCTGACCCGGCGCGTCCACGTGAAAGCGGCGTCCGAACCACAGCACTTTCACCCGCACCGTCAAAACCGCTCGGGTTAACACTTGATCACCTTCGAGCACTCAACCAGGCCTTAGGAGAAGATGCTCTGCTTGCTCAGGGGGGAGGCTCTGGAGTCACGACTCCCAGACCCGAGCAGCGTGAGGAACTGAGGGAGGCTCGGTTGTGGGGTATGCGGGGAAACCTGTTTCACTCTCACAACGTTTAAAACAAGAAACGAACAGACAAAACCTGAAACCCACCCCACAGTTGACCTCCACAAGAGCCTGTGGGCACAAGCCCACCTGACGAGGAGTTCTGATAAGAATTCCCAGCTCGGACTTGCCGGCGCCCCTGGAGCACCCCCGCGTCCACCAGCCTCCCTCCGCGCCGGGCGCGCACCGGAGACCCTCCAGCATCCCGGCCGCGGTTACGTAAAAGCCCGAGTCCCTCTCCGCCATCCGAGGCCCGCGCCCCGGGGAAGGGCCCGGCTTCCACCTTCCTCCCCCGGACCCAAGAGCCCCGGCCGGCGAGCAGAGGAACGGGCTGCGCGGGCCGGAGCCGCCGACCAGCGCCCGGCCCCGCTGCCCCGGCAGCCACGCCCCCGCCTCGCCGCCCGGCCGCGAGAACCCGGCCCGCTGCCTGACAGACGCCGCGGGGAGGCGCGCGGACGGCTGCAGGCACCGGGCCCCGCCGCGACCGCCGCCCGCCACTAACCTGCGCCACCGCCGCCGCGCGACCGCCAGCCGCCGCAGCCGCCGCCTCCTCGCTCTCACGCCGCTGCCGCCGCGGCCGCCTCCTGCGCTGCGCCCCCGGCCGGCCTCGGTCGCCCCATTCCCACCCCGCCCCAGCCTCCGCCTGTTTACAATGATTGGGACAGAACCGGGCGAGCCGGCCCACCACGCACGCGCACTCCCTCCACCCGCCGCAGCCAACTTCCCGGCTCCTCCTCCCAGCGCTGACGGCCGGGGCCGTGAGGGCAAGCGCCCCGTGACCCCTGCGCGGGGCACGCTGGGAATAGTAGTCTTCGGACACCTAGTGCCCAGTCCTCAGGCGGCCCTCCGCGGGAGGCGCACTACAACATCCAGGAAGCATCACGCCTGTCCGGCCCAGGGGCCCGCGGGGGAGACCCGGGAGCGCGCGAGAGAACGCGTCGCGCCAGAGCTCCGCCGGCGCCTGCGCAGTTCCCGGTGGTCGGGGACCGGGCGGTCGCGTACCTATCCAGCGCGGGCTCCGGGAGGACTGCTGCGTGCAGAGTCGGCCGAACACCGGAGAAGGGCAGGAGTTGTCCTGTCCACGCTCCGCATAGCCTGTTCCCTAGCTCCCGAGGCGCAGACCGTCTTCACCGCGGGTTTCAGTCCCAACCAGTTAAACCGGCCCGGAGGCCGGCCCAGCAGCCGCGGGGTGGGGCTCATCCCGGGCTGGGAGGGGAGTCTGGTTTGGGGTGGGGACTTTTGCTGGGGATTTGGACAAAGGAAGCGCCCCGGGCTTCTAAAGAGGAACCTGCTAGAATTTCGTGTCGGCCTTGGCCTCAGCGTTCCTTAATCGGGGGTAGACTAGAGCCTCTCTCGATCCGTGCACCTTGTACCGAGGAGCTCTTGAGTCAGAGCTGCCCTTCGCACGGCAGGCGTGCACACAGAACTGGATCTGAAGGAAGACAGAAATAACTGCATTTCCTCCAGAAACCCTTCACAAAGGCTTCAAGAATTGTCCTGCAAATGTTCTTGTCTTATAAAGTTTGGCAGTTGACTTGGGGGATGTCTCCTGTCCATCGAATTCCCCAGGGAAGAATGCTGGAGTGGGTTGTCATTCCTTTCTCCAGGGGATCTTCCCGACCCGGGGATCCAACCCCGGTCTCCCGCATTGCAGGCAGATTCTTTACCATCTGAGCCACCGGGGAAGCCCCAAGATTGGGGATAGATGGCCCTTCCCTGTCACCTCCATTCCTACCTGTGCACCTCTTCCTACAACTTCATTACATATTTAGACTGACCTCTGTGATCTACCGTATCCTGTTCCAAATCAGCCCGCCTCAAGTCTGACGGTAGATCCCTCCCTTGTACCCTGCATTTCCCACTCAAAAGTTCAGCCCCCTTGGGTTGACGCCCAGGAAGGACCCACAACTGGCCCACAACAGACCAAGATGGTCTGCGGTAGCCATTGTATTCTGACTTTTTGAAAAGCTTTCTTACTGCCCTTCTGGCAACAGAACGGTGTCCTCTGTCCACTGGGATGGGCATTTTATCTTTCCAATTACAGTACTCTGCCTCTGGCAACATTGATTGGGCCAAAGGATGGGCACTGACCATATTGGCTATTGAATCCTTGTTGGAAGTCACTACATGGACACACAAAAGGGAGGAAAGGTAGCATCTTATTGATGGTCATGTTATTCACAAAGAATATGACCTTTCTCAACTTCACTGGTAGTCCAGTGGCTAAGAACCTGCCTGCTAATGCAGGGGACACAGTTTCAATCCCTGGTTGGGAAAGATCCCACATGCCTCGGGGCAACCCCATGCACCAGAACTACACCCGTTTGCCTAGAGCCTGTGCTTTGCAGCAACAGAGAAGCCAATGCAATGAGAAGCCTGTGAACCTCAGGAAGACTAGTCTCCACTTGCTGCAGCTAGAGGAAGCACACACATAGCAACGAAGACCCAGCACAGCCATAAGTAAATGGTTTTAAAAAGAGGCATTTTTGCAGCAGCAATGAAAGGCTAAAAAAAGGGGGAATTGGGGAACAGGGGGAGAGGAACCAGGAGCTAGCACTAGGCAGACTGGCTTCAGCTTCAGAAGCCATGGTTTGTGTAGCTCTTTTGAAGTGCTTTGAGTATGTGAACCTAGCTAGGTAAGCCAATGCAATTACTCTGTGGTTATGGAACATATTTGTTGGTTGCCTCTTGAGAGTCATTCCTCCCATTTAAGCCATGCAGCATAATCATTCCCTTTGGTGGCTGAGCCTTTCAGAGGTGGTAACCCAATCAGCACCTGATGAGACCCAATGGGACGTGGGTTGGGGCTTCTAGTAAACTGCAGGATTCTTGCTCTTCTGGCAGGGTATACATTTGTGAAGTCTGGACAGGTGGCAGCTATTTTGCTCCTACAAAAAGAAAATCTGGAGGGAAAAGGTTTAGGTGAAAAGGCAACAGTTGGGCCTGAAAATGAGGTCAGTACTGTCAAATGTGCCCTTTTGCACCATTAGAGCTGCACTATCAAACCTCACCCCTTTGACCTGTCTTGTAGACAGTCCTATAGACTGTTTAGAATTTCCTGTGTTGATTCAACAAGTTTACATTGGGGAGTTTTCTGTAACTCAAAATTCTAAAAGTCCTAACTGATTCTGTTGGATTTGCTCTACATGATGTTAAAAGGCCCTGACTAATACAGGTTCCTACTTGAAGAGAAACTGTGGAATAGACTTTCAGCTATGGTTATATGTTACAGTCAACAATTCCTCTACACACAAAGCAAGTATAACTTGGACAAAATCGTCAAACACAACCATTTCAGGGCATTGGAAATCAAACACAGTCAATTTGAGAATCAGCTATTCTTGAAAAACTGCTAAAGATTCTCGTAGGAAAAGTAGATACCTGTAACCTTGCCCAAGGCTGCCCTGTTGGCCCAGAACTGAAATTTTACTTGTGTAGGTGGGGCTAGCCAAGAAAACTAGCAGCTTTGCTCCCAGAGGGGATGGACTCGATTTGCTGTGGGAGGTGAAAACCCATAGCTTTGATGGCTGAAGGGAATATATAATAGTGCATCTGCTATGGAAGACAGCACGGTGGTTCCTCACAATACTAAACAAAGAACTACCACTCCATCCAGCAATTGCACTTCTGAGTACATACCCCAAAGAAATGAAACCAGAGAGAGAGAGATTTGTAAATCCATATTTGAGGTATTATTTGCAATAGCCGAAAGGTAGAGGGCTTCCTTGGTGGCTCAGAGGGTGAAGCGTCTGCCTGCAATGCGGGAGACCCGGGTTCAATCCCTGGGTCAGGAAGATTCCCTGGAGAAGGAAATGGCAACCCACTCCAGTACTCTTGGAAAGTACAGGGGTACTCTTCCAGTACTCCTGGAAAATCCCATGGACGGAGAAGCCTGGTAACAGTCCATGGGACTGCAAAGAGTTGGACACGGCTGAGCGACTTCCACAGCTGAGAGACTTCACTCAAAGGTGGAAGCAACTCAGGTGTCCATTAATGAATGAATGGGTAAACAAAATGTGCTACATACATAAAGTGAAACACTATGTAGCCTTTAAAAGGAAGGAAATGCTTAACATGTAAAACAAAAATCATGAGAGCTGAAAGGAGAAATTGACAGTTCATTTGCAGTTGAAGATTTAATCTTAGCCATTGATTGGACAAGATAAAATCAACAAGGGTATAGAAAATCTGACTTACACCATCAAACATCAACCAACTTGTAATACTTGACAACTATAGAAAACCATCCAACAGTGTCAGAATACACATTCTTTTCAAGTGCAAATGACACTCCAGAATAGACCATATGGTGGTCACAAAACACTTGTCAACAAATTGGAAAGGATTAAGAACATACAGAATATGTTCTCCTTCTACAAGGAGAAATTAAACTAGAAAGCCACAGAAAAGAAATCCGAGAAATCTCCAAATAGTTAGAAATTAATATATTTCTAAATAAGATACAGGCCAAAGAAGAAATCACAGGGAAAATTAGAAAATACCTAATTTTAATTTACTTAGAAAATATCTAATTAATTGAATTAAAAGAAAAACATCAAATCTAAGGGAATCAGATTTAATTGCCTCTGTAAGTGTGTTTGGGCTTCCCTGGTGGCTTAGCAGTAAGACTCTGCCTGCAATGCAAGAGTCATAGGAGACATGGGGTTCAATCCCTGGGTCGAGAAGATCCTCTGGAGGAGGGCATGGCAATCCCACTCCAGTATTCTTGTTTGGAGAATCCCATGGATAGAGGAGTTTGGAGGGCTACAGTCCATAGGGTCACAAAGAGTTGGATACAACTGAAGTGACATGGCATGCTAAAGTGTGCTTAGAAGGAAATTAACAGTCTTCTAAAAACTTAAATTACCAATTTATATTCCCACTAAGCTCCCCCTCAAGAAAATAGCAAAAAAGGAATGAATCAAGCCTAAATTATAGAGAAGAAAGGAAATAGTGAAGATCAGAATAGAAATCAATGAATTAAGAAAATAGAGAAAAGGACCCAAATGCTGATTCTTTGAAAGATCAAACTGATAAACCATTAGCTACACTGATGGAAAAAAGGATAATACAAATTATAGAAATGAAAAATAAGGATTATAAAGAAGTATTAGGAACATCACAATTCCAATAATTTTTAAAGTAGATGAAAATGAAGGCATTCCTACAGAGAACTAATTACCAAACTTAAAAAAAATAAATTGAAAATCTGAACAACTATATATTGAGGTAAAAAAATTGAATCACTAAATACAAATATTGCCACAAAGAAAAAAAAAAGCAAAAGTGTTAGTCATTCAGCCGTGTCTGCCTCTTTGTGACCCCATGGACTATAGCCTTCCAGGCTCCTCTGTCCATGGGATTTCCCAGAGAAGAATAATGGAGTGGGTTGCCATGCCCTTCTCCTGGGGATCTTGCCAACCCAGGGATGTTCTAACCCATGTCTCCTACATCCCAGGTGGGTTCTTTACTGCTGAGCTACCAGGGAAGCCTACCACAAAGAAAAGCCCAGGTCCAAATGTCTTCACAGATGAATTCTATCAATATTTTAAGGGGGGAGGAACCCTCAACCTAATAATCAGTTCAGTTCAGTCGCTCAGTCGTGTCCAACTCTTTGCGGCCCCATGAGCTGCAGCATGCCAGGCCTCCCTCTCCAACACCAACTCCCGGAGCCTACCCAAACTCATGTCCATTGAGTCGGTGATGCCATCCAACAATCTCATCCTAATAATAACTTTCTAGAAAACAGAGAAATAAGGAACATTTCCCAGTTTATTTTAGGAGGCCAAATCACCGTGGTACCAAAACCAAGAACATCATAAGAAAATACAGAAGTACAGATGGAAATCCTTCATAAATTATATATCTTAAAGGGATTGATTTTATGGTATGTTAACTGCATCTTAGTAATGCCATTATATTTTTTTAAGATATGAGTGTTCAATTAAATATCCTAAAGAAAAACCCTACCTTTCAATGAACAGAGTGGAAGAATCCAGCGCCTATTGCCTGTATCCTCAGGAGTGGCACTAGGGTCTTGATTCCTAAACAGTTCACTGGGTCATAGCATTGTTACATGATTGAAATGTTCTGCTTGTATATATTTAAAATGTATGGTAAAGCAGATACATTACTTTGCCAACAAAGGTCCGTCTAGTCAAAGCTATGGTTTTTCCAGTAGTCATGTATGGATGTGAGAGGTGGACTATAAAGAAAGCTGAGTGCCAAAGATTGATGCTTTTGAACTGTGGTGTTGGAGAAGACTCTTGAGAGTCCCTTGGACTGCAAGGAGATCCAACCAGTCCATCCTAAAGGAGATCAGTCCTGGGTGTTCATTGGAAGGACTGATGTTGAAGCTGAAACTCCAATACTTTGGCCTGATGCGAAGAACTGACTGATTGGAAAAGACCCTGATGCTGGGAAAGACTGAAGGTGGGAGGAGAAAGGCACGACAGAGGATGAGATGGCTGGATGGCATCGCCAACTCAATGGACATGAGTCTGAGTAAACTCCGGGAGTTGGTGATGGACAGGGAGGCCTGGTGTGCTGCAGTCCATGGGGTTGCAAAGAGTTGGACATGACTGAGCAACTGAACTGAATAAAATAAGCGTCAGAACTGTATGAGTTCATTTTTGCTCTTTGCAGCAATCTGCACCACAACTTAATGGCTTTAAAGTTTTCTGCTCTTCTTGTGACTGTAGTCAGCGTTAAGTGGAGGTGGGCTCACTTGGAGCAGCTGCAATGGTGAGCCTCTCACGGGCTCTCAGCTTCCCACTGAGGCTGCATTCTCAGTGCACGAGCACTTTTCAAATGTTTGCATGTCATCTACTAATGGGATACTGGCCAAACCAAGTCACACACCAAGTCCCAGACTCAAGGGATGGAGAATAGACTCCACCTCCAGATGGGAGGCAATGAAAAGAATTTGTGCCATTTATTTGCAAACTATGACAAGAACTCTTGAATCTCCTTGGCTTCTAAGGAATGATTTTATACCCTCCAAGAATCTGTGATAAGTCACTGTGATTGATACCTTTGCTAAACCAGCTGTCTCTCAGGTTTGGCTAACACTGTGGAAGTAAGTACAGGAGCAAAAATTAAGCATGTTCACCATTCTACTTCTGATGACTGGTAGAGTGCCTGGCACATAACAGATGCTTAATAAATTTTTCTGCAATGATGCTGTTAAACTCTTTTTGGTGGCAAGTGATAGAAATCCAATTCAGATTTGCTTAAACAAAAAAGGAGAATTTATTCACACACATAAGCAAGAAGTCCAAGATACTGACTCTCTGCACTGCTGGCTTTAGGTTAAATGCATCTTGAGGACTGTCCCTTACCATCTTTTGGTTCTCCTTTGTGTTGGATTCATTTTCTGACAGCCTCTCTCCATGTGATAGCAGACACACCGCTAAGTTTATATTCTTGGATAGTGTCTATCCTGTAACTGTATATAGCTTCTGTGTATGGGTAATTGATACAAGTGAAAACGAAATTTTAGAAAATGTCATAGAAGGTTATCACATACTTTTAGATGCTGGGATTTCTCTAAGAGTCAATGCAATCATTTGGGTCTGATCCAGTATTTATATGACTGAGTCTGTTGCTGCTGCTAAGTCGCTTCAGTCATGTCCGACTCTGTGCGACCCCATAGACTGCAGCCCACCAGGCTCTGCCGTCCCTGGGATTCTCCAGGCAAGAACACTGGAGTGGGTCCATTTCCTTCTCCAATGCATGAAAGTGAAAAGTGAAAGTGAAGTCACTCAGTCGTGCCAGACTCTACGACCCCATGGACTGCAGCCCACCAGGCTCCTCCATCCATGGGATTACTGAGTCTAGACCAGGGCTAATCACAAGTGTGCCATGTAATGAGCCAGGACTGCCTTGCCTTTATTGTACCTTCTATTTTCTGAAAAATTGATGATTGCTTTTTTGCTTTTGATTGATTATTTAGTTTTCAATGTACTTACAAGTAATTTCCTTCGAGTTGTGTGTTCTGTGTATGTAAACACCCAGATGTCTGTTGCTTCTTGAGATGTCTCTCCAGGAACTTGTGAGCTGCTCGGCTCCGTGACTTGCTCTCTGCAGGCCTCTGCCGTCCTCTTCAGGCATTCCTTCACCAGCATCCCGGGCTTTCCCTTTGTCTTGCTATGTTGGATCCTTCACTAGTTTCTAGGGCTGCTATGACAAAGCACCACAGACTGGGTGGTATGAACAGCGGCACATTAGTTTCGCACAGGTGTGAAGGCTAGAGGTCAGACATCAGGGTGTGGGCAGGGTGGTTCTCCGGAGATGTGTCCTCGATTGTCCCTCTGTACGTGTCTGTCCCCTCTTCTAATCAGGACACCAATCATGCTGGATTAGGTCCCACCCATGTGACCTCATTTTCCTTTGATTACCTCCTTAAAGGCCCTACTTCCAGATACAAACATATTCTGAGCTTCTGGGGGTTAGGAGGTCAACATGTGAATCCAGCCCACAACAAACCCTTCTTTCCTGGCCTTACTCTTTCCTTTCCACAGAGCACATCTTCCAGTAGCCTTTAGAGAATGGATGTGTGGAGATTCACTTTTTGGAGACTTTGCATATCTTAAAGCTATCTTTTTTTCTGTGCTGACAGTTAATTGACTTGGTTGGACCAGGTCTACCTCAGATATTGACAAGTTAGCTGCTGTCTTCCCACCGTCTACTGTTACTATGAAAAAAGCCAATGCTTTTTTGATTTCTGATC